>NC_091931.1:2182222-2491111 GCF_041260155.1 Ptychodera flava | reverse complement strand
TGACTTTTATCTCGAAAAAATCTTAACGTGTTATTTGTCATAAAAAACAAACCTGAGCCTCGTAACAGGGCAGAAGCTGCAACTGTTAATAATTTTCTGCAATATTTCTATGCAATATTACAACTACAGTTTCTTGCTATCTCCCTACAGCATGCTCAAACACACAATATTTAGTTTTTCGACAAAGCCTGTATATATAAATATAAATATGTATTTGGTGATAATTTAATTGGAGTCCAGACTGACAGTCAGTTGTCAGTGATACAAATGCATGGTACACATACATAGGCTGTGATAGCAAGCTGAATACTGGACAATCCAACATGCTGTAGGGAGTAGAACAAGAACGCAGTTGTAAAACTGAACAAAAATATTGCCAAAATTATCAAAGTTAATACAGCTACTGCCTACGGGTAGTGTCACTATCAGATACTACCATGCTACTGCAGTGTCACTGTCACTACATACCTGAACAGTGACAGAGACAGCTCTGACTCTGATGTACATGGTATTTGAAGAAGAGTTTTGGTCAAATGACACTCATGACAGTGAAACTCAAGTTGTACACAAGATCAGGCCAGAGAGCAACACAAGGAAGAAAACATAGAGATGTTTGAATTCTGGCATACGAGAATAATCAAATATTAAAAAAAAAGATGGGGTCACCATGCTTGATTTTCTAAATTTTCACACTCTTATTATAAAATGATACAGAAGTAAAACTTTGAATAGTAAAGACTAAAAGAAAAAATATGTGACCAATGGAATTATTTATTTTTAAACCAAATTTGCAATTATCACACCCAAATCCCTATCGTTCACACGCGGCACAAGTAGAAAACATCAAATCATGCAAACTCAAAAAAAAAAAATGAAAATGAAAAATTTGGGATTTCAAGCCGGGGTCTTGGATTATAGGAGTAGTTCACCGTACGTTGTTTTGTCTTATTTGAATATTTTTCTAAACCACTGACACATTTCTCATGTTATCGACCCATGATTAGGGGGTCTTGGATGGAAAGTCGACCCATATTTAAGGGATTTTTTAGTGAAATACATACACTATAGGGAAAAAGTGCGTGACTAGAGCGAGAAACTGACGCTTTCTCGCAATCGGTGAGAATCGCCGTTCGGAGTCGTTATGAACAACGAGTCTTGATGATTCTCGCCAGTGAATTTCAATTCTTGCTGTACTTAGTGAGAATTTCCATTCTCACCGGTGAGAATTTGTTCTCACACTTGATTCTCGCCAAGGAGTGCATTTCTCACCAATCTCCAGTGGATTTTAAAATTTTCTCACCGACAGCTGTGAGAATAAGAACAGATTCTCACCGATTGCGAGAAAGCGTCAGTTTCTCGCTCTAGTCACGCACTTTTTCCCTATAGTGATCTACCCATCAGGGCTACACATGCCCCTATACCTTCCTATACAGTCGTACTCCCCGTGTCATGTCCCTAACTGTGTCCCTAACAATTTATTGATTTTTTTGGACACTAAAAGTGTATTGGATCATAGTACACATTGAAAGTCAGTAACTCATAATACACGAGTTCAATTGAAATGTGATTTAAGAAAAGTACTGGTTTACTGACAGTTTCTCGGGCTGCAAATTTCGTAATTCGCGAAAATTCCAAATTTTCTTCTCTCTTATATTTACGACTGTTATCAAAAACGTTTATCAAAGCACAACACCGTACACTAAAAAAAAATTAATGGAGGAGATATCATTTCAAAAATAGACAGTGATATGTAATCTTAGTCCCAAATATATTCTATTCGAATATGACTCCATCGATCAGTTTCTTCTCAAGTTGTTCATATTTGTTATTACAAATTACAAATTAAAACAATAAAAAATAACAAAACTTTGGCGTCTTCGTCAAGTTAATTTAATATAAAGAAAGATATTTGGGCATTTGTTATTCGAAAGCCGTTAATTTTTTTTAGATCAAACTGTAGTTTACCGTAAAGTTTTCACAATGACGAAATACGCCGACTGTGACATTGAAAAACTGTAACTTATTATTTAAGAATCAAAACGAACAACATCCATAGCAGAATTTACTGCTTCATTATTTCAAAATGTCGTATTTTTCACTGTTTTTTATGTTTTGCTTGTAAACTCCAGTGTCTCGGTGTACTCACGAAACGATGACTAAATTACCCGTCGTTCACCTACATAGCCTGTGTGTGTACTGCTAAATATTCGCATTGATTACCTGAATTCAAGTCTGGACCAGAATCCATTACTTCGCAATATCACCATTTATTGAACACAATCCGTTGTACTGTCGGCAAGGCTACGATATTTAGTAAGTTTTGTTTTGCCATAATTTAGGGAGAAAAATGAAAGCAGAATAGTGTTTACCAGTTACAATATTATAAAAATACTCTCAAAATTTACAGGTATTGTCGCTTGAATAATATTGATATTGGAGATTGATGTCGACCAATCAACCATAACTGACGTCATTAAAACATCAAGACTTGTATCATGATGATATATGAAGATTTTGAAGATTTAAATTATTATTACATACGTCTTCCATCCTGAAGTGTAGATTTTGATTCTCAAAACACAAAACACACAAAAAACATAACAAGTTGGTAGAAACAAAATAATACCGTCGAATTTTTCTTTCACAGCCTAGGTCAGGTCAAACAACACGATTTGCAAGCTATTGTAAATATTATAGGTGGTGCTATTTTAAGCCTGTCATTCGCTGGTGCACTATGCCATACTTAGTGTTCACAAACACGAAATCTGATGCTGGCTTCCATCTAATAGAACTATTGATGCTCCTACAGAGAGTCTCAGTAATGTGTACCGAACACCAACTATCCAATGACAGCACCCCTCATAACTCACAGGGTTATAAGGTTGTCTGAAATACACAGCTGGATTAACACTTCTATTGTGATTGTATGCAGTGCTTTTTAAAACACTTGAATCTATCCTAGACACCATTGACTACACCCTTCAAGATCACAACCACCAATGCACACCTGCATTGCTTTATTGCTTGATGCTGACATGAAAAAACAAGCCGTCTTCTAGCGAGAACAGCGAGTCAAAATTATCATATTAGACATTTGCTTGTTTTTCCAGGAGAGAGTTAAAAATAATTCATTTATACAGAATCTTAACATTGATTCTTGATCTACCTCTGAGATAATACACTAACTTTCAAAACCTATTCGTACCTAAAAGTGGAAGACTATGTGTTACATGTTCTCGTACAGATTATTTGTCGTGTTGACCCCAAATTACTATTATTATATATACACTATAACATACATCCATACATCTTATACATCTTATACATACACTATAACATACATACATACATACATACATACATACATACATACATACATACATACATACATACATACATACATTTCAGATTTCAAAAGCACGTCTTTGTTCTATAAAACGATAATTCATTTGACATTAATTACTCACGAATAGTGTCAACAGTCACAATACACCTATCATCGGTTTAAACAATGTTGAAGCGAACGTTCGCAGTCCGCATTTTAATTTATGACACGTAAACTGAACTCAGATCTGAGTTACAATGACGGTATACATCGGTCGAGTCATGCACCTTTTATTTTAATGATTTACAAAACTGACATATACGTGAAGTATGTGTATGCGAGTTTGATTCCGCCATTCAGTGTGTGTGGTATTGCACGTACTGACACATTCCAAAAGACACTTTGGAAATTTGATACCAACAGCAAAAAACACCTCATGTCATCTTGCGATACTTTAACATATAACAACACCTCACAGCAGACAGTTGACAAAGAGGCAAGCATTATGATAAACTTGGTTGATTCTGAAGTATGGTTACAATTGAATACGACTGTCTTCTCTTCCGTAAAATGCATGACTAAACAATTTTAATGTCGATTAATCTTTTCTTAATTGTAATAGCTGGCAAGCATTTCAAAATCTTACCACGATGTAGACACGAACACCAAATCATGCTTCTCTAAAATATTAAATTCAAGAAGTGTCTGATATTTACTTTATGAGAAAACATCAATGGATTGATTCTCATTATGACATCTTGGATTGAACTATTCCTCACTTCTTTGGTCTTTCGAAATCAAACAAAAATATTTTATCACATGATAGTAGGTGCCTGACATGTTTTACTTTTGCAACGATATTTTGATTGTTCATATGTTGAGTGTAAACAGGTTAATTCGCTCTAAATTCAAATACAACAAACGTAAGACAGGACTTGGTTTTTTATTCAGGAGTTGTTTGTTGTTAGATTTCTGTCTTCTAATGGAAACCGCGGATCAATAATGGAGGCCCGTCTCTCTAGGTACACAGCTATGTATCAAATTCACACCTGTGCTGTCAATATGATTAATAATCTACTTCATGTCGCAACTAAAGCCATTGGAGAACACATGCCAACGATTCTATGCAGCCAAAGCATTAAGAATCACCTTGGATTCTTGATTAGTGTGCTAGAACAATTAAGAAGGGAGTCGGCGCGGTTTGCGCTTATTAAAACAGGTTGAACTTACTAAATCAACAAAGCTGCGATACAGATGTGTTTGACCATAGCTTGATGGCCGCGCAGTTTGAGCACTCTGCACCTGTCGTCAACAGACTGCCATACAGTCCACTTTATCGAAACATTCAATCTTCAACAATCGTAGAAAGTGGAACTGTATGATTATAATCAAATTTGCGATAGTTGGGGCTGATTTTTGGCATCGAAACGCTAAAATTTAGCTTCTTAATAAATGTGGTTTACAGTGGCGCAAAGGCGGGTCAGGTCATAGCCTCTCTAGACTATAATGCAATTGTTTGCATAGCGGTGTTGTATTGGGCTAATGGCATGTCACGGTGATATTTACAGCTGCAGTATTAGCAGTTTCCAAATTGGAACGAATTCAGACAAAGTGATCGAGAGGTTGTTTTCGAATGTCTTCACTTATTTAATTATTTTGCTTGTTCGTTTCTTTGAAGGAGCAGATAAAGAACGAAGTACGATGATTGAAAGAATGATAAAATTCTTACATTCAAAATTTTTGTCATTCATTATCCCTGAACATTTATTATTTCATAGCAATCTCTAAACTTACTATCGTTACATTCAGTGTCAGGTACACCAAGGGGAAAGCTGAAAGCCACTATGATGTAGTATATGCACTACGAGACATCATGATGTGGTACATGCACTACGAGACATCATGATGCGGTATATGCACTATGAGGCGCCACGGTATATACGCACTATGAGACACCACGACGTGGTATATGCACTAATATATCACACCAGTATATTAATGGCGGAAATACAGCGATCTGATTGATCGAGACGCGAAGAGAACCATGGTATATTCGCGATATACCACGGCTGGCACACGCGCAAGCTCTCGGCAAAGAGCAAAAGTTCTTCTTTTGACGTTCCATGCCAGAATTCAATAGCAATAAATCACACCCAGCGACGGTATACCACGATATTTTGACCAGTTCACTTCATATATGCACTCGCTATCGCTTGTGCATATATGTCGTGAACTGGTCAAAATCTCGTGGTATACCATCGCTGGGTGTGCTTTATTGATGGTGGTAAATACATGCACTATGAGACACCATGATGTTGTATATGCACTCTGAGGCACCATGAAACACCCACAGGTTATCGTAAAGTTGCTTGGATAGTCGTTCCGAGGCGGGCGGCCGCAGGTCGCCGTTTACTTGGAAAAAAAAGAGGTAAACGGCGACCTGCGGCCGCCCGCCTCGGAACGACTATCCAAGCAACTTTACGATAACCTGTGGAAACACCATGATGTTGTATATGCACCATGAAACACCATGATGGTGGTATAAGCACTGTGAGACACCATGATGTTGTACATGCACTCTGAGGCACCATGAAACACCATGATGGTGGTATAAGCACTGTGAGACACCATGATGTTGTATACGCACAATGAGACACCATGAAAAGTAGGCAACAGGAGTATAAGCTTCAAAGCCAAAGACATTTGATATGCATGTGCCTTGATGTTGTAAGAAATTTATCTAATATCATCGGCGGATACATTGGGGTTTTTTTTCTAAAATATCACAAGTCTACAGAGATCCATTCTTCATTGAATATGTCTTTATTTGACTATGTAGAAAATTAGGAAAAAACCCCCATTATGTTATATATTAGTAAAATCCTCAAAAATCATCGCGCATAAATTGGTTTCATTTTGTATATACTGAATCAGTTAATGCTGGAAACACTCTCAACTCAGTTTATTTTTATTTCGCAGATATCACAGTGGGGATTATCTCCTGGCGTTAGACTGACCACTGTCATCATCTCCTGGCATTAGACTGACCACTGGCATCATCTCCTGGCGTTAGACTGGCCACCCGTATCATCTCCTGGCGTTAGACTGACCATCCGTATCATCTCCTGGCGTTAGACTGACCACCCGTATCATCTCCTGGCGTTAGACTGACCACCCGTATCATCTCCTGGCGTTAGACCATTGGCAACGCAGCTTCAAAGTAAAATGTTGCTAGTTCAATCACCATGACAACAATTTTCTTCCTAGTGTACTTGGCACACCTGTTTTCGTCCATCGGGGCATGCCCACTAGGATGTGAATGTGACGTCAGTCTGATAGTGACCTGTACAAAACTCAACTTGACAGATGTACCTGATGATATTCCTACAGATACTAAAGAACTTTATCTTGATGTTAACTTTATAACCATTTTAAAAAATGACAGCTTCAGTAATTTACATGGACTTACGCTGTTAGCAATACGATTTAATCAGATCCACACCATTGAGTCTGGAGCGTTCAACAACCTGACTAAATTAAGCCATCTTTATTTGGATAACAATTACATTTCGCAATTGTCTGAAGATGTATTTTTTCCACTCCTGGTTATCAATACAGTCAGTTTGGAATATAACAACATTTCAACATTGTGGAAATTTTCATCTGTTTCGCCGCTAGCAACGTTGAATTTACGATACAACAAAATCAGCTTCATTGAAAGTTGTACATTTGTTGGACTTACAAACTTGAAAGTTTTACAGTTGGATCGAAACAACGTCAGCACCATAGAAGACAGAGCCTTGGAAGGGTTAGCACATTTACAAAACCTCTACCTGCAACATAACGCGCTCATTAGTTTACCTGACTCGTTGTTTAGTTGTTGTACCGTTATACAGCTTCTTGATTTCAGTCACAACAAGATTGAAGAATTGCCTGATTTAACATTCCTATGGAACTTAACCCTATTGGATTCATCTCATAATGACATTTTGTACATCGACGAAAATGCCTTCACAGCGCAAAGTAGACTACAAACACTTGAATTGCAAAATAATTTGCTGAACTCTGTTCCTGTCTTACATTCGGTCGTATCGCTTACAACTCTTGATTTGGAGAGAAACCGAATATCTTATGTGCCGGACGATGCATTTCACAATAAGTCAAATTTTCGAGATCTTCGTTTGGGTTATAATTTAATGAAAAGAATCCCGGAAGCTGTGAAAGGATTAACTTTACAAACACTCAGATTAAATGGTAATCCAATTGTTAGAGTTGAAGCCAATGCTTTTGAAGGTCTCAACAATCTACACAGACTACAATTAGATCGCATGGCACTTATACATTTGGACGAAAATGCTTTCCTTGACCTGAAACAAAATCAGGAGCCTCTGAGTCTATTTTTGAATGACAATCAACTACAGAGTTTACCCGGCGAAATATTCAGTGATTTAAATATAGACATCATAAATCTGGAGGACAATTTGTGGAGTTGTGACTGTGCTATGTGCGAGTACAGTCATTGGTTATCGAATCACAATGAAATTGAGAAATTCGATGTTACGTGCGTTCAACCGGACCAATATCTGGATATAATGCTCTCTGAGATCCATGATACCGATGATTTGATTTGTGAATTGCCTGTTATTGTGGAATCTTCCAACTACATTGAAGCCGTTGAAGGTGATTCAGTGATGTTTCCGTGCAATGCTACAGGTCTCCCGCTGCCATTCATCTACTGGCAAACACCGCATGGCCATAAAATTTCATTGGAAACCGACATGGATGATATTATGTTGTTATCAAACGGTACTCTGATACTGCACAATGCTGCATTCAGTGACTGTGGAATTTATTCCTGTGTGGCCATTAACGAAGCTGGCGAGGATGTATTCAACACTACCTTGTTAGTGGTTTTTGACACAATTAACACAACTCAACAACAGACTGTACCTGTAACATCACAGGGAACTTCAAATGCGTAAGTCAACACACGCCAGCATGGCAAATGACGTCATCAAATACAAGACCGAGAACACAATGCAACGTACCCACACAACCTCCGGTAACAACGGACAAAATGACCACGGTGTTACCGACAACTTCGATTAAAAAGTCAACACTTGTAAGTAAATTTGTCACTAAAGCAACTTCTACATCCGTTACTACAACAAGTGAAGTGACCACATCGAAGGAATCAACAAATATGTTGACTTCAGTGACCCAAACAAGTCAAAGAATCACGTCAATATTTTCGAGTACGGAATCTCCAACGGGATCGGACGTTAACTCATCTGCAAACATTGGTCTCATATTAGGAATATGTGCTGCGCTTCTTGTTATTACTGTTATTGCATGGATATTTATCATATTTATGTGTAAAAGATACGACATCAATCCGCTGAAGAGAAAAACATCGAAAGAGAGCGAAAACCGTCCACAAACTGTATATGATCAGCCCCCTGGCGTCAATAATTCAACTGTACATCATAACAGCGCTTTCTCACAGAACGAACTCATGCTTGATGATGTCAGATTAGATGGTCTCAATAACGGGGGTTTTGCATTTGATAACAATATCAGTAGAGATCGTGATATTAGTCCTGTCGACCAAAGAACTCTTGCGTATCTCGACAGTAGAGTCAAGGTTACAACTCGGAAAGGTTCTCCTGAGGACGAAGGTGAGCTAAACAGCAGAATCTCAACGGGGTCTGAGGAGTAAAGCCAATAGTCATAGCTCAAATTAGTACAGACAGTCACCATACCAAACATAATTCAACTAATTTCTGGGTTTTACAAGTCATTACTGTTGGTGATAAAATCACTGTAAGTTTTTTCTTGTTTCAACTTTACTCTGTCTGTAATTAAAACTGCAAGATTTCGTTCGTTTTTATGCCTGCTGTCTTTTTGATCAGGTTGCCATTCTGACCGTCCCATCTACATTTTCCTTGAATAATAATAATTGCTTGCCTTCTTGAGAAGCTAATACAACACATTTAAAAGGTACATCGAATTTTTTGACTGACGAAATTGCTCTCTGCATTCACAGTTAAGCTTACATCAATTTTCCTCATCTCTACTGTCTATGTTTAAACGAGTCATATTTCTTTACTCTGTATTTACAATACATGTCGGCGACTCAACGTTTGAGTAACTGTATATGGTCTGATATCATTAAAGTGTACTGCCAACTCTACCGAATCCTCTTGGTGTTATGAATATTTCTGACTTCGAATTTAAGTGGTCGATAGTAACAATCATTTTCACCGTTTCTATGGCATAATACCATCATCGTTTTCATGTAACGCCATATTATTCGTTTCATGTTAACATTCACTACATGAAACGACCATCATTGTCTGTAATAGGACTGCCATGGAATACTTTCCTAGAATTATCTGACATGTGCTCTAAGCAGCAGACGAAAAAAATTAGTCATAGAAACCGAAATATGAATGAAGAGCACATGAAAACGAAACACTATCGCAAAATACTTGTCGAATTGTTGATAAACAAACATGGGAGCAGGTAAGGAACAGTTTTGTTATTGTCAGACGAGTGAGGGCGCTATAACGATATTTTCGAGCGTTCACAAACTAACCTATTCCTTCTTTTCTGTTTACCCTTTCCAGGCATTTATGTTTGAATTATGGTGCAAAAAACATACAAAACACACCAACCTTTGAGGTGTTTCGAGATATCCATTAATCGAAGAGAACAGTTCATCTTGGAAGACGATGATTTGACCAGCCTGGGTCGCCATCTGTAGTTCGGATTACTATCATTCCTTTACATTTTACTAAATTTTGTATATCCATTTACAATAGCCACTTTGTGCAACGTTTTGTGCGAAAATGCAAAGTTTTTAATTTTATTTATGAGATCAAGCCCTTTGTACTTAGATTTCACATCTGTTGTTAATAAAATTTACATACATTTGAAAGGACAAATTTATTTGAGAAATCGAGTGAACACTGCAGCTTTTTTGCAGAGGTACATCAGTACTCTTTTCATTGACAACACTAACTGCACAAAATATTTTGTATATTTACAAATCGCAAGTCTTCCTTTATCATAGCAGGGAAAGACGAACCATACAAATCATAAACTTAAGCGAGACAATTGTCAAGGATGAACTTTTGAATCCCAGAAACTGGAGTGTATAGAATATTGCAAGCTATATGGGTTATTCATTTTATACTCTCTGTTTATAATATTACACTTTACTCACATAATAAAATATTCTAAACCATATGTCCACTTGTCTTGAGCATCATTCAAACTGAGATGAGTATGACTGTTCCGTTCTGATGCTTTTAAACATTTTCAGAAACTGAAAAAAGTATATAAAACTGACACATCCTGACATGTGAATTGCTATTCTAAGGTAACTGCATCAAATAGCATGTATAAGCATCCACTGTGAAAAACAACTAAATTGTAACACCATGTACAAAGAAACCGCTATGGAAATCAGTTTATAAAAGAACAGCTTGTATCCATGACAACTACTAAAAAACAAAACACACTTTGTCTCCCTGTTCAGCATCACAGCTTCCATTGTATGCACTTTGTAACACAAACAACTTCCATATCAAAACCAAATATAGCTTCCATTGTACACATCATAGAATTGACCATTGAAACTCATGACAAAGGGTTTTTGGTTCCAGTCTACATAAATACGGGAATAGCAAAATATTCTATTGTGAAAGTTAGACCACACAGAAAAGTAAAAATATAAATAATTTTATTGTTCTTGTAGGTGAAATTGACAAATAATCATGTGCTATAAGTACTGAGAAACTACACAATTAAACAACCTAGTCTTGTGGTCAAATGACTGAGTCTAGTGGTCAAAAGACCTAGTCTTGAGGCCAAATGACCTAGTCTACCAGTAGTGGTCAAATTGCCTAGTCCAGTGGTCCAAATACAAAGTCTATCAATTAAACGGCCCAGTCTAGAGGTAAAATTACTTTGTCTAGTGGTCACATGGCCTTGTCTGACTAGTGGTCTAGAGGCCTTGTATGTGTATAGTGGCAAGCTTAGTGGTCACAAGGTCTAGTCTAGTGGTCAAATGGCCTTCTCTGGTGGTCACATGGCCAGTCTAGAGGTCAAGATGCCTGGTCCATTAGTTAGATGGCCTAGTCTAACAGTCACACAGCCTTGTCTGGCTGTCCTGTAGGCACTCAATATTGTACAGTACTTGTATTTCACAACACAATTTATTGCAAATGAAATCTTGAGGTACTGCAATAAGACAATAAATGGCAACAATTTGCAAGACAAAGTCCATCTTTCCCACAGATTCCTACTTTATCATAGCAAAGTTTTTAAACCTCAAAACACTGAACAAAACAGTAAGCACTGAATAAGCAGTTGAACTTCTCATTATTCTCAATGGATTACTGAAGTAAATAAAGGTACAAAGAAACAGATTTAAATGTAAAATACTTTATGATCATAGCTAGCATCAGTATCACGTTGTTATTTGAATTTGTTTGACAATGGTAATTATTATATACCCATGGCCATATCGCTCTATTATTATTATTATTTTTATCATCAATTCTTTATTTTGGACGATGAGCATGTCCATATATATAAATGATTACAGAATTGGGGAAAAAAATAATACAAAAATGGTGACATCAAGAAAAATTCATTTATGGCTTAGACCATGAAGATATATTTCTGTACAAAGAAACTCAGATTAGAAGACTGAATTTATTGTTATGACATTTTCCTTAAAATATCAGTGATGATATTTTACAGTAAACATTGAGATATGCATTATTAACGTCATCAGTTTTCTTCCAGAGTGTTCCAAAACTACATTTGAAATTTGACAGTAAACAAAGAAATAAAACAAAATGGTTGATGCTCACTGCCTATGATGTGATTTTTTTTGACAGAACTTTAATTCAACAGACATCAATTTCTTTTGACTGACTTTTGAAAGATAGTTATCAATTTGGATCGAGACAATTAAGTAAGGGAATTATTTATAATGTCCAAAAATTAATGTCACTTCTGATGATGCGATGTTACCAACATAAAGATTTGAAGGGCTTAGAGGAATGTTTTGTGAACAGGCTTCATTCATAAATATACGACGAAGCTGTCAACATTACGCGCAACATCGCTGCAAGTCCAGCAAGTCGTCCATATCTCAACGAAACCAAGAAGAAAGACACCGGGATACAAAAATCGTCATACAGAAGGAACTTTTTAAGGTGCAATATGCTATTACAATTGTAACCGACCAAAAACTGTGCTCAGCTTTAAATCTATCCTGATTTCGATCGTCGTACGGCACGGAGCTCACGAGGAGAGGGGACGCCATTTTGTTAGTTTACCCTGAGAGTTGCCATGTCAACAGTCGTCGCTCGCCCGACATCGCTGTCATGCCACGCGCTCACTACCTGTTCGGGGGAGACCGTGCGCAGTGCCGACGCCGTGCAAACGGCAGAATGTTTGCTAGAACTTGACCAAAAAAAAATACCATGGGAAAACATTTCAAGACTCAACATGTTATTTCCGTATTTTGCCTTGAAGCCCTTCAAGTTTTTACGTCGGCGACATCGCTTCGCAGGCAGGGAGCAGCAGCCATTTTGTTGTTTACGTTGTTTACCAACAAACTGCTAATGTAGTTCGGGGAAAACTCTAAAACTGATGACATTCATCGTGCTTATCTCGACGTTTACCGTGAAATATCACGGCTGATAATTTACGGTGAACGTCACTAGGATGTAGCAATATGGGCATGGGTATATGATAATGGGTTAATAACCTCTAATTGTCTGCTGTGATAGCATTCAATACGTGTATTGTCTGCTGTGATAGCATTCAATATATGTATTGTCTGCTGTGATAGCATTCAATACGTGTATTGTCTGCTGTAATAGCATTCAATACGTGTATTGTCTGCTGTAATAGCATTCAATACGTGTATTGTCTGCTGTAATAGCATTCAATATATGTATTGTCTGCTGTGATAGCATTCAATACGTGTATTGTCTGCTGTGATAGCATTCAATACGTGTATTGTCTGCTGTGATAGCATTCAATATATGTATTGTCTGCTGTGATAGCATTCAATACGTGTATTGTCTGCTGTAATAGCATTCAATATATGTATTGTCTGCTGTGATAGCATTCAATACGTGTATTGTCTGCTGTAATAGCATTCAATATATGTATTGTCTGCTGTGATAGCATTCAATACGTGTATTGTCTGCTGTAATAGCATTCAATATATGTATTGTCTGCTGTGATGCATTCAATCCGTGTATTGTCTGCTGTGATAGCATTCAATATATGTATTCGTCTGCTGTGATAGCATTCAATACGTGTATTGTCTGCTGCAATAGCATTCAATATGTAATGTCTGCTGTGATAGTATTCAATACGTGTATTGTTTGCTGTAATAGCATTCATATATGTATTGTCTGCTGTAATAGCATTCAATATATGTATTCTATGCTGTGATAGCATTCAATACGTGTATTGTCATGCTGTAATAGCATTCAATATGTATTGTCTGCTGTGATAGCATTCAATATATGTAGTCTGCTGTGATAGCATTCAATACGTGTATTGTCTGCTGTGATAGCATTCAATACGTGTATTGTCTGCTGTGATAGCATTCAATATATGTATTGTCTGCTGTGATAGCATTCAATACGTGTATTGTCTGCTGTAATAGCATTCAATATATGTATTGTCTGCTGTGATAGCATTCAATACGTGTATTGTCTGCTGTGATAGCATTCAATGTATGTGTAATCTGCTGTGGCACTATTACCCATATACCGTATATTTTATTTGTACTATCTTCAATTATTAATGATAGATGATTGTAAACTTCATCATGGACTAACTCAGCTCTGCAAATTTCTGTTCCCAACTTTAAAATATCAGTACTTTATTTGTGACAACATAAATTTGCAGCCCTTGAAATCAATGACAGATTGCAATGAATAATGAAACTGAAAGCATTCAATATTTACTAAGATTTGCCCAAAAAAGAAAAAAAAACATTTTCTTTGTTGGTAGAACACAAAAAAACGAAGTTAAATCAAGAAATCAAGATGCATATCCATAGTTCACAAAATTTTGTAGCTTTCAAATAACTACTCAGACTAAATTGCCAAATTAACTTTGGTCACATCGCTTTGGTTGCAGTCACTAGTTTTGGTACAGCCATCATTTTAAAATTTTTGATACGTGTGAGGGATGTTGGGATACACTGTCGCATAACAACAGACCTATTGTATGGATCCCATATGCACGTTGAAAATCTTGATAACAGGATTGATTTCATAACACTAGACATGAAGTTACATTGTACACTTTGTAAAGATAACATAATAACATCTGTATTTAATTTTGATGCCCAGTTTTTAAAGGAATCACTAAAGAGGATTACAAGCATAAATCTTCAAATATGTAACTCAGTTTTCCATGAACGCTTTGCTTCACACATGTTGTACAAATCTTGATTTCTCTGTATTTACTATCAGCTGTTTGTCTTGCAAATCCAATGCTGCACTACCATGGAAACATATTGTTGCTATGACAACAACATATTCGAAAAAGGCAAATCCACTGTAAACTGTAATAAAAGCACAACAGAACTGTGTGAATACATTCTCACCAAAATTTGATTTATGTTTGCGCTTTTTGACCACAGATTGAACAGTTAATTGCTTTGATAATGGCTCATAGCATAATATCAATAAAATAGTTCATGATGGTGAATGTACTGGAACCAGAATTATTATTTTACACAAGCTCTGAATAACGAAAGCAACTAATGTCATCAGCTTTACAGTCACCACTATCAAATCATGTGAAGAGAAAAGACATCATTTGAATACTGGGGAAGGGGAAACTGCATTTTCCTTGAAAAACTAGACACTGCACAGTTATGTGCCATTAAAATACTAAATATAAAATGCAAAGATAGAAATCTACAAAGGAGAAGGGATATTTTTCTATTGTTATTTAATTGTTAAAACTAGATATGTATTACATTGATTGATGTTGTTAACAAATTTATGTCATAACGATGATTTCATCTGCATAATCTCCAAGACTGGTACAGATGAGATCAAATTTATGTAACAGCTTAGCAGGAACTAAATAAATGTATACGGTCAAAGACTGATCAAAGCTTATTGCGGTTTTCACCATGGTGGCAACAAAAAGCTGCATACAAACACACACACGCATAATATTGTCAATGACATGAAAGCACCCACCCATCCACCCACACAACCATTCACCCATATATCCGCGATGGTGGAGGGGTCACACAAAGTTTCATGCTTGCAATACAGGGGGGGGGGGGGGTGTTAAAGGTTTTAAATTTTGCAAGTGAAGTGGGGAGAGAGAGCCTTCTCATAATTTCTGACTGCCCAAAGTAATTATTGCAACCTATCCCTCCTGCTGTAAATAATGATGGCTCCCTTGTCACCACGACAAAGTTGCTGAACACCACTGTTCATAGCCTAAGATATTATCTTGATAAACAAAATAACAAGCTTTTGCTTTTGATACAGCAAGTGAGGTAATTACTCCAGAAGCATATACATCTGTAGCTTTATAAATATTGGTTCAGATAACTAAGAATACTCACTGTATGGCTCACAATATTTATTATGACGCCAGTATAAATATGCCATCATCACTACTGATATAAGTGTCATAAACCAACATGTCTTTTTTATCTTGTAAGATGTAGAAAACTGAGGATAAAGAAAAATAACATCTCAATGAAAGTTGAAATGAGCATTCAAAAAGTAAATACCAGTATACAGAATTGTTAATTATGAGACTAACTTTCAAATGCTTAATCCTTCCACATCATAACATTGTGACTTTATAGACTGTAGTGCTATCAGTAATTCCTAAACTGGAAACTTAAACAATTATGGTTGCATCACATTTACTTTTCTAGTAAACACCTATAAATGTACCATATACTAGTAACTATGGATACCAAGACATTCATTGTCCAATGGTGGTTTACAATATCTGATTGCAACATCACAATAATATCTGATTGCTACATCACATCTGATTGCTACATCACAATAGTGTGTTCAATATGCCACAAAAACTATGTCAATGACAATCGTTTAACATTTATACCGTAGATGTGATATCCATAATGAAAAAAAAAACATGTTATATCTTATGCAATCAGTTTGGTTAACAAACAACTCGCAATTGTCTGGTTGCTGTGTGTCTTCACTGATAATTTCTGTTCATTGGGTAAAAAGATTCATCATTGAATCAAGTCTCAAACAAATTACAAAAAGCACCCTGGCATAATCAATGATCATACAGACAGGTCTAGCTATGTAGTGATAATGATTTCCCAATAGAATAAGCACCTACCTGCCTATCCCTGTACCTGGCGAGTCTCCAATTGAATAACAAATTGACAATTGTCATGTAAATTAGGGCCATCACAAGGAATAACACAGTACATCCTTCATGGAATGCTGCATTGTGAAATATAACAAAATAAAACATTAAAATCTTGCTATATTTGCAAACACTTCAAAATTTGAACACATAGTGTATGGCAGAGATTAGAAGCTGCATAACAAACCACAGCTGTGCTAAAAGCAGAGCACTGTAAATAACAAATTAAATTACTTCAAGTACAAAGTAAAAGTATCTGTTACATAGGTTTCATGCATAATGCAATCTTCAGACAAACAGTCAGAACGACTCACATATATATATATATTTATGTATATGAAAGTCAAATTTGTTGAATCTTTTCAATAAGGTTTGAAATCGAATGCAACTGATGTAAATGTGCTTAACCAAATGTGACCAGAGAAAGTTTTCCAAACACTGGTGACGAACACACTACTCAGATTTCCATGAGTAAATAAAGTTTCAAGTTGCAACTCAAATATGCCCAACACATATTGTATATACCGGTGTTAAGCACTTGAATTTTATTGGACAAATTCATCTCTAGGATTGAAATAGTGACATTTTCATGGACAATTCAAAACATCTCCCAGAAGAATGGATAATATCTTTTTGATAAGCAAAATGTAAAAAGATACAGCTAATGGGGATTTATTATAATGCTATCCAAATATTACATCTGATATCAAGACTTCTTCAGACATTGGCAGCAAGAATGTGACTTCTACTTCAATCAATTTATCAGCTTATCTACAGTCACCGTTAGAAACATATTCAACAGTATAGTTATTCCTCTTCTCTTGTACTTTATTACAAGCCACACAAATCAAATGTCATTGACCAAATAAGATTCCAGGTCAGTTTAAAATGACCCAGAACTATTTTCAACTTGACAACTTCTGGATTTAAATGTGATCAAATTACATATTTACAAAGGAAATCAGATTTAAACAACTATGCCAAAAAATCAATAAACTGCATAGTGATTTAAATATATGAATGCACTAGTTGAAGTTGAACATTGTTCTATTTTTCAACCTATTTTTGTCTTTCATGGACACAAAGCATACGATTGTCATTTGCAAATACACTCCATAATTTGTAATGAAAATTATGTCAGAGAGGCATGCAACAAAAACATTATAGCCCAAACTTGGGACAATGTACCAAACTCAGTGGTTTTCTTAAGGGTGATATTAGTACTTAGGTAAATTTTCCCTGTTATGTTACCAGGGTTTCCCTGGAATATCAATGTAATCCTAGTTAGGGACGATAGAAATGGTCCCAGGATTCCCTATCATTTAACTATTTACCAAAACCTTAACAAAAACACTGCTACTGATAGTGAGCAAATATGTCATCTACCCTTTGGCACATAATCCTTCGTTTGGGCTGTAATATTTAATACACTGGACTCACATAATCCTTTGTTTGGGCTGTAATATCTAATACACTGGACTCACATAATCCTTTGTTTGGGCTGTAATATCTAATACACTGGCCTCACATAATCCTTTGTTTGGGCTGTAATATCTAATACACTGGACTCACATAATCCTTTGTTTGGGCTGTAATATCACAGGGGCTCATAAGTGCCTATTTAAGTCAATATTACAGCGTTTTTCTTTCTTTTTCAATGTAACAAATAAAGCTGAAGAGCATAACATTTGTGTAGCTGTCTTTTGTGTAGCTTGTATTGGCATGTACAGTGCGCCCTCAATGGGGAATGTGATCATATGTAAATACGACCTTTAGTTCCGTGACCTCTAGCCAATTCCTCTGGCCATGCCTTCTGGCCACGTGTACAGACGTCGCTGTGTTTACTGTACTATACAGTAAGCATAGCGAGGGCAGGGCAGGAAGTAGGCATGGCATGAGCCGGGCCTAGAGGTCACGGAACTAAAGGTCACATTTACGAGGATGCACTATACCGGTACATGCCAATACACGCTACACAAAAGACAGCTACACAAATGTTGTGCTCTTCAGCTTTATTTGTAACATTGAAAAAGAAAGAAAAACGCTGTAATATTGACTTAAATAGGCACTTATGAGCCCCTGTGGTAATATCTAATACACTGGACTCACATAATCCTTTGTTTGGGCTGTAATATCTAATACCCTGGACATGTGAAATGTGTTTCAATTATTTACAACCTAGACATGTCAAAAAGTAAAGATCTTTCAATCAATTAATCGACTGATCTAGATTTGGAAATACAATCACTTTTGTGTGTAAATTCATTTGAACTTACCAAAATATTCAGTCGAAGACACGACAGTTAGTCCAAGTAGTGCAAAGATTTCTAGAAGATCACACCAAACTCCAATTTGACAAAATATTTGAAAGGTGGCATTATCGACAATTGCTTTTCTACTGGTGAGACAAAGCCAGGTATAATGTGTGTATGCATAGAGTAACCTAGGAGCACTGTGAAGTCCAATGGCTAACCTCCATATGTAACGTTGTGGAGTGAAATCGCCAATACTAGCACTAATTGAAGGTAAAATATTTACAACCTGTAGAGAAAGGAGGGCAAAAATTAAAAGAATATTTATACAAAGCGATTTTCATGTAAATGTTTCATAGCAAGTGTGGGATGCTCAGTAAATCAGTTAATAAATGTACCAGACATCTTACAATATGTTTTGTATTGCAACCTTACATGTTTATTAGCTGAGATAAATATTGTAACATAATTACTACTTTTTCAAACACACCAATTATCATTTATTCCTCATGAGCACAGCTTGCACGGGCTTTTTGTCACATTACTGAAGGAATAAAGTACATGATCTCTGGAGAAGAAGTTTTGTCTAACACGTGAACAAAAAAGCATAATGTTGTCGACCATATTTACATCACTTTCAAAATTTCATTTGTGGCAGGGAGACTGGGTTTGTGAATTCAAATGCTTTGGGGCTCACCAGATCGAAGAATCTGATCAATAATAAATAACCTACAAAAACCACACTTAGAACCATATTTAAAACCATAATGATGGAGGTGGAATGATACACTTCCCTTGTGAAAACAAGATGCTGTTCCTAATGTTGAAACATGTACATACTCACATTGCAATGTGTCTTGGTTGTTCCCTCTAAGTTCTTCAAAATTGAAATCAAAATAGTCAAGATAAAGGCACTCAAAGGAAGTGACAATGTTAATATGCCAAGCTTAGGGTAGTTAATGCGGCACAAGTCATCAGTTCTGTCGTGCTTCTCTTCAGCCGGGGTTTTAGCCAGCTTTGAAAACATAAACAACACAAGTATTAATGGAATCGTTACAACTGCTGCTACGAGGAAACCATCGACCATGTTCCAGGATTTCCTAAGGTTACATGTGATGGACTTGAATCCAGTGAGCTTGATGTTGGGGTTGGTGTTTGGCAGCACTCCGTAATGATGTCAAGGATATGAACATATGGAAATGTTGAGTTTCACTTTCAGTATTTTAGCTGGAAGTTCAAGTCCCCTCAACTGCTCAACGCTCAACGGGGCAACAACCTATCACGCCACCAACGTCAAGTGAGTGTTGTATGTTCAGATTTCGATTGCATTCAACTCACAAGTACTATATCAATATTCATCCCAATGGGTAATCGCGTCATTGGGATGACAGACTGAACAGAGCTGCTTAGGGTGTTCATGTACATGCACACATGTACGAAAAGACCAAGGTACACAGACGCACACGACACCCAGGCCTAGACCCAGCATGACAAATAGACTTAAGGCTTCCTCAAAAAGTTTAATCCGAAATCTAACATGAGGCTAAATTCTGTCTCAGCTGTTGCCTTGCAGACTTCATTTTCTCGATACACAACATTTTCCCGGAAACACAAGTGAAATAGCTGTACAATTGCTCCCAGAAATCAAAATGGATGGTGAACTTTCTTGTAGCATTTGTCTTGAACTGCTAGAAACTCCAGTAATTTTACCTTGTTCGCATAACTTTTGCAAAAAGTGTATACGTAGTCTGCTCTATATCGAAAATGGTGACAACACTGAGAGTAACAATACGACTTTTAACTGCCCAACTTGTCGTTGTGGTGTGGAACTGAGATCACGGGATCTGGCAGATTTGCAGGTGAATAGAATTCTTGAAAATGTCATCAAACTCTACAAGGATGAGCAAAAAGCACAGACGAGGTCTAAATCGGCATGTATTGACCATGAAGAAAGTTTAATATTCTACTGCTGTTCGTGTCATGTGTTGGTTTGTTGCCTCTGTCGGGAGGAATCTGGAAAGCACGAACATCATGACGTACAACTGCTGAAAGATATGTATAGAGACACATTGGTAAGCATTATTTCCATTTCTTTGTCTTTGTTCGGGAACCAATAAAGAACTTTGAACATACGCGTGATTTACAGCCTATCAAAATGAAATGTATAGTTTGCAATGTTTAAAATGCAATTGATTGTCTACGACATTAACTAAGGGACTGGTCAGTTTCTTCGGCCGGGGGGGGGGGGGGCGCGATGGATTATTTTTTTGCCGACGTCAAAAAGTGGCTGACCCCCCCCCTTCCAACTTTCGAAAACAGGGTGACCCCCTGCACGTGACAAAGGTAAAACAAAATGGTGGAATATAAATTGAATAATTCAGTGTGTGTGTGTGTGTGTGTGTGTGTGTGTGTGTGTATATATATATATATATATATATATATATATATATATATATATATATATATATATATATATATGTAATTTTTGGAGTATATTTTAAACATTCACTCATTCTGTGTTTTAATGAAATTGTTGTCAGTTGTAAGATAGGAACTTAAAAGTGTCAATTCTAAAGTTTGAATACAGTATTTTGAATGCCCTGTGTATGTAGTTCACTCTTTTTATGCATAACCAGATGTCCAGAACTGTTGTAAGAAAAATGTGATTGTGAAATATTAGTGCATGCTGCTTTTTATTATACTGAATTCTCATAGAGGAAACAGAAAAATATCAGGAACTTGTCATGCTTTTCATATGAACTGCAGATTTCATAATGATAATTAGTACAATGTTACCGCTTTTCCTGCCAAGTCCGTGATCAGGTCAAGATGGATGAATTAATGAAACACAACATATTCCATATGGTGTATTTTAACATAATATTGAACATTTGAAGGCTGTTGAAAGCATAAATACTGTAAAATTGATTTTTATGGAGTAAAATGCTATTGACCAAGCCAAGTGGGTGAAAATCCATCATGTTTTGGTTCAATGCTGCTTTTTACTGACTTGGCTGATGGGCAAGTGATTCTGTCTGGCAGGAAAAGGGTTAAACTTTGCAAAACAGTTTCAATTACCGACATCAAGATTTAATTTACTGCGCCTGAAGGGTGCACCGAAAAATATTAAACATCCCTTTATCTCTGATATATCTGATATATGAAAGTCATGCAGGTGAAGGGCATGCTGAAAAATATTGTTTGATATATTAAAGATATGCGCCCAAAGGGTGCGCCGAAAAATGTTAAACATACAGATATCTCAGATATATATGTGTCTGATATATTAAAGTTTTGCACTAGGACGGGGCTCTGAAAAATATTTCTTATTATTATCATAGTTGCCTTTGGGCACATCGAAAAATGCAACTGAGTGATGAAATTTGTGGCTGGCACAATGCATTTTACGCAAGTATGAGCCGTGTCGAAATTCAAAAACACACTGACCACCCCTATTGGGCATTTCAAACACATGGTGACCCCCCCATCACCAAAGTCAAAAACATGGTGACGAATGGGGATGAATCCACCACCATCCCCCTCCCCACCCCTCAGCTGAAGAAACTAACCGGTCCGTAAGGTTCCTTAGATTTTCCAAGCATCTTAAATCATCTTTTGATTATTTAGAATCAATATTTGTGTAAAATGAAGAAGTGTTTACCCATATTTCCAAGATTTAGAGCGATGTTGAAACAAATATAGGATATGGAGAAATATTTTGCGAAAAGTAATGGCAAAATATTAATCCATACAAAATGGTCATTACTGAAAGAATTGTAATTTTTATGTTTTTCAATGTGATAAAACATTTAATATGCCACTATTGTGTGTCTTCATTTAGTCTTGTTCTTGTGTCTCTGTACTGTTAGGAAATGGAAAAGCTATAATAAAAATCTTAAAATAGAAATAATAAATTCAATTGATTCCATTTGAAATAAATTTTGAAGATTTTAGATTTTGGATGGTCATAAATGAAGCACTACATTGTTCTTGCAAATACACAGCACATTACGGGAAGGCTCCATTAACTTAGGAATACCCTACTTCCCCAGAGGATCAATTTCACAGACCTGCCTTTCCTACAATGGCACCACAATGGCACCAGCTGGATTAGATAAACATAACAATGGAACATTCACACCTTTGGGGATTTAAAGTTCTCTGTTTGTCACCGGAGTTGGTCAGGCAAGGACTTGGGTTTCAGGTACCATGCAAGTTAATGCAGTCTTCCCCTAATGATTGGTTATGTTTACAAAAAGATAATTGGCTATCTTTCTAGAGTGCATGGCAGAACTTTAAAAATTACATACATCCAACATACTACTTTTAATTGTTTACAGGTCTTAAACATTTAATACATCCTTTATGCTACTTAGAATAAAAAATTATCTGTATTTCAACAATCATTTTGTGTTATATTCTCCACAGACACAACTGGATTCAGATGTTCACAAGCTGAGAGAGATGGTTCATGAGGCCAAGAAGGACTTCAAATCAGATGAGCTTGTCAAACATGCAAGAGTTTGTGAAATTTTGTTTCAGACTTTTTTAAAACTAAAATCTTTGAAGGCATCAGGTTTTCCTTGAAGCTTCTTCAAGCTTTGACCTTGAAGCTTTTTTGGTAAACGCTATAACTATTAGCCAACCATTGCCTTGACGAGACAAAGACAGATTGTAGTTGACATGAAGCTCATTGGGTGATGTGACAAATTGGCAATAAATTTTAATGACCATCAATTGATCTGCCTCAGCAATAGAAGATTGATGATAGCCATGGCAGATTGATATGCCTCATCCAAGGTGGATTGATCTGCCATAGCAGGCTCACCATAGCTGTGTTACATTGACCTGCCCCAGCCATGGGGACTACTATGGGGACTGATTTGCCACTGCCATAAAGTGAAGGGGCCCTGGATAATAAAAACATTCCCATGGCAAACGCAAGTTCCACGTTAATGGGGATGGAGGTTTTGCTGTATTTCGATCACCGTGCACAAAAATCGCACTACATAATTTTATATTGCAAAGTCCCACTACACGATTTGTGTATCGCAAAATATCGCTATATTGTTTTGTGTTCACCAGGCCAGTGTGGCTTCAGTGCTACCCCATTCTTTTGACATACATACGTTTCTGTGCATGCGTATATAACATATAACAATCATTTGGATACACTGTTTCAATAGTTTCATTCTAATTCCTTGTGTCATTGTCAACTTAGTGCTGAACAAAGATTGTTTTTAGGGAGGGGGTATGCCCACAGGGGCTCATAAGTGCCTATTTAAGTCAATATTACAGCGTTTTTCTTTCTTTTTCAATGTTACAAATAAAGCTGAAGAGCACAACATTTGTGTAGCTGTCTTTTGTGTAGCTTGTATTGGCATGTACAGTGCGCCCTCAATGGGGAATGTGATCATATGTAAATACGACCTTTAGTTCCGTGACCTCTAGCCAATTCCTCTGGCCATGCCTTCTGGCCACGTGTACAGACGTCGCTATGTTTACTGTACTATATTTCCCAAGGAATATTTATGATGCATTTTAAGTAACCAGGTACTTAGCGGTGCTGATGGTCTTGGCTTGGCGAAGAGCTGCTTCCCTTGGGAAATTAGTACAGTAAGCATAGCGAGGGCAGGGCAGGAAGTAGGCATGGCATGAGCCGGGCCTAGAGGTCACGGAACTAAAGGTCACATTTACGAGGATGCACTATACCGGTACATGCCAATACACGCTACACAAAAGACAGCTACACAAATGTTGTGCTCTTCAGCTTTATTTGTAACATTGAAAAAGAAAGAAAAACGCTGTAATATTGACTTAAATAGGCACTTATGAGCCCCTGTGGTATGCCGGCAGGTGATGGGAGGATATGCTGATTTCATAGCGACATAATAGGTATGCTGATACAGAATGCTTGGTTGGATTTTCACACCTCCAAACTTTCGTTTAGGAGGGGGTTTGACACCAAATACAATTAGTTACGTTTACTGTGTGCATGTTTTAGTTATCGAATCCATGGCCCCTAAGCTGTTAAAGTTGTTGGCTTTACAAGTAGATTGGATTAGCTTCTAAATTCAAAGCAGACAGGAATAAAGGTGTATCTTTAACATCATGTCATGTTTGTGGTCAGGCTTCCCAATAATGTGCTCTTGTCACCCTCTTACAGAAAAGGTTGGAAGAAGCATCAAAAGAAATTGATAAAAAGTGCTCAGAGTTGGTAACCCTTATCAAGCAAAAACAGGAAGTCATGAAATTAGTACTTACAGCTCAAAAGAAAGAGTTTGACCTTCAACTAGGATTACGAAAGAGTACAATTGAGTCAGCTGATGAACTGGTTGAAAAATACAATGAAAGCAGAGACAATCTCCAGCAGGAGCCTTCGGTATCATCAATGAAGGTAATTATGATGACACAGTACAGGTTTCCTATTTGTTCTTTTGATGGTGATTTCAAAGAATACAAGTACCACTTTTACTTTAATATCATATAATATACTTATATAGCCCAAACATGGCACTATGTGCCCCAGGGTAGGTGACCATTTGCTTGATGTACGGGTATGGAAAGTAAATGGTCTCCTGCCTCAAGGGTACTTAGTCCCTTGTTTGAGCTATGATGTTTTTGTTACAGGCCTCTCTTACCAGTATATAGTTTTCACTGGAATTTTTGGGGTTTACATATACATGTACGTGACAATCATATGCTTTATTTCCATGTTAGATGAAAATCTGTTAAAAAATAGAATGATTTTCATCATGGAATAGAGCATTAATATATTTAAATCACTGATATGCAGTTTACTGAATTTTTCTCGCATAATTTGTAAAAACATTATTTCCTAGTAAAACTATGAAATCCGGAAGTTGTCAAGTTGAAAATGGGTTCCGGTTCACCTCCATTCAAGTGATGACTATGTGGCCCACGACATCATCAACAAGTTACCATTGAATCCTATGTAGCGTTATGTTAAATCTATGCCGGAGGCATGTAATAATTAATGGATTAATATGGGAAATAAAAATGTAGAATACACTCACAGGATTTCAATAATCTAATAAATATGATACATTTGTCAGCAACCTCAGTGATAAAGAGTAAATATCATCTGTGAAATGACATAGTTTGTAGATGTTTGGTTCTGTGTAATGCAGTACTGATAATTTCAACTTCAAGCATTATACCTGATTGTGGCTTTTTATACCTTTTGCGTCTAATTGTGTAGACTCTTCTCACACAGAGATCTTATGTGATGTAGATAGGCAATACACCAATTGGCAAATGTTGACAGTAAATGATTAATTTGCATGCTTATGCTAATTAATTACTTGTACACAGTCCAGTGTAGATTACCATTTTTCTTTTATGAAGAAATACTCTTCTGCAAATGGTACAATAATGGCATGTGTTGCATGATGTTCAAATCGCATATCTCATTTAATGTAAGGGGGGTTGTCAGAACTGCACCTGTGAGACTATCTTGTTCACAAGCAATGTATTTCATGCCCCATATCTGGATGCATCACGTCAATACAGCTGCAACATTTTAATTGTACAAGTACATTATGACAGACATATTTTAACTTTCATCAATTGCCAATGTACCTTGGATATAGTGTTTACAATGTCGTAGTGGTTCCCATATGGCCTTTGAGTGTAGTTCCAACGGCCCCCTCTTGAAATCAGAGTAGCCATGCTAGCAAAGATACAAATGCTGATATCGATCGTTATTTGTTCATATGAAAGTCATGTTCATGTTCCAATAAAAATCAACTGAGCTACATGAAGCTGCATTTTGTTTTGGCCAAAAAATAGTCTATCAAGAAACATCATGAAAACCCCACAGGTAATACTCTTTTTGACTTTGTTTCTTGACTGTGTATAAGATACATTTCAAAAAAACTATTATTAATACACTGTTCTGTAATGTTTGAACATAAACATCACTGTAGCATCCTTGTTGCTTCGTTCAGTGTCATTGTATAGGAACAAAAATGATCAGTAATTCACCTCCATTGGTTTACAGATGTTCAGACAAATAGCTTGGACTGACATCCATAAAACCGGTCTTCTCCAGTGGTTTATGCATGCAGAATTTATTGTTACTTGTTACATTGTGATCCCTAATCATACGTAAATTTACAGGTATATTACTTGTAATTGGTAGTTAAGGAGTAAAAGTTTCTTTCCTCATTATTATTTGACAGGTTGTTAGAGAAACCTCATGTAGGTGAGTGAACAATTTATCAATGCACTTTCAAAGGTCAATGTACCTGAATGTCTAGATAGAGGCTTGTAAAGAGTGCTTGCACATTGTTACGTTAGTTGATTTTCATTCTCACTGAGTGATGATTCTTTTCTTTGTAAAAACTGTTTTATCACTTATTGAATCATCAATTAAGGATGCCAAAATTATGGCAAGTACAGGTTGGATAAAGTGTGATGATTATAATCCTTTTTTAAATGTTTCAACATCTACAGTGTAAAGCACAAGCTAGCTCTTTTGATGTGTACAAAACGAGTTGAAGACCCCATCATTAACAGATTCATGCATGTCAAACCAGTTAAAACGAGGATTGCTTCTGTATTCCTCAGTTCATATCCTGGTAAGTGGAAAATTGTATCAGTTGTATCTTAAGTAATATTTTTATCAAAAAAAAAAATGGTCAAGAAAAGCAAGGAAATTATAGTATGGCATGATGCTTTACTTCCAATAGCAATATCTATGCATTGGAGCGTCTACAGAGACGTGCAATGAGACTTATTGACACTGTTCCGCCTCTTTCCACTTATCAAATGTATACTCAGCTTCAATGGCTGTCGTTTAACTTGAAACTCCATTTAACCGTATGGCCCAAATTTACAGAGCAACTCACTATCTAAACCCTGACTATATAACCAGTATGTTCAATAATTATATCAATAATAATAATAATAATAATATTTAATTCTTAAAAAACGCACTCCACAAACGTCTCAGTGCGCTGAACACAAGTATTTAAAAGATACAAAAACAGCTAAAAAACTCATAGAAGCTACAATTACAAGTAAAACTGACCTTGAGTCATTTCCTGTCATTGTTTATGAACTGTGACATATTAACAGACCTGCTCAAACTAAGAGGGACTAGCTGTGTTGAAACATTCTCTGCTATGCATGTTGCTAAAGTTGACCTCCAGTACCTAAAGTTTCAGACCTTATTTACTTTTGTCATTCTTGTTTTTCTGCTTTAAATATTTCTTGTTGTTTTTCTGGTTGTACTGTGCAGAAATCATTGTCATAACATCAACGTAGAATTTTCCCTATTGTTGATCTTTGGTACCCATACTGGTATGTACCAATTCTGATCAAATGTGAGTGACACCCTATAATTGCGGTATTTTTTATATATATTTTTACTTCTGTGTTTTTTTTGTTTTCAAGTTGGTGCTGTCAATATGATTTTCTTTTGTCTATTTGACCTCCATGAAAAGAGATGTTTCACCTATGGAGTTATCAAGTTTAAATAGAGATTAATAATAGTAATAATAAAAAATGTTTCAGTATTGTTGCAGTGAGTGATGTGAAATCAGTTTGGAAGAGTCATTTCAAAGGGCATCTGTCACAAAAGTTGAAATAGCATGCTATCATGTGTTGGTATTTTGACAGAAAACCTTGTCAATAGGTCTTGTTGTTTGTATGTCAAGCTTAACAGTGGCCAAATCTACATTCTGATGCGATGCTGCTAACACATAAAGTGTAATTGTGTATTTATTACACTGGATATTTATTTTCCATTTCAGAATTCCCAGTGAGTGACAAAGCTGGTAGTTCAATATTTGATGTCAATACCTGGACATCAGGTAATAATATTGATAATCCATTGACTTGTATTCAATGTTTAAGTTTAGGTAAAGATGTTCCATAAAGCACTTGTACTCATCCACCTTTTGAAATCATTTGATCTTTTCAGTGAAGTACTATTGAATTCACCAGGAGAAGGCTATGGCTAGTAGTTTGCTGCAGTTACACTATTTTATACTAAGCATTAGTATCCCATGCGTTTGATATTTAGTGAGGGCACTGGGTTGTGGATATAAAATCTCTTGGGTGAAAATTAGTTACATCTAGCTGGAAATAATCAGCAAGCACATTGAGTCGATTATTTCATCCAAGCAAAGCAAGGATATGCTAATTTTCACCCCCGAGGTCTTATATCAGCAACCAAATATCTGAGTGCACCGTTTATAACCTCATTATAATGTGATAAGTTAAACACAAGTGGACAATGTTGTTATTTTGAACATGAAGGTCCCAGGGACAAAGGTTCAGAACCCTCAGCACAAACTCTAAAAGACCTTGTCAGTACGAGTCATATGCCCACCTGCGTGGTTGATTCCATACACATTGATTAATAGCGGTGATCGCGATTTCAGGTTTCTTACTAAATATAGCTGCACGCGTGCGACTTACGGACAAATATGCTGAAATTCGGACAAATTTTATCGTTGTATGCGCGGCTGTTGTTGCAGCTTGTAGTCTCAGTCATCAATGCATACAAAAAGTGTGATGCTAAATAGCCATTCTAACACTCGCAGGTTTTATTTTCGTCGTTTATGCGGAAAATGCGGACAAATGTTTATTTAGGCATATTAATGAGAGAAAAGTGACATCATTTGCGATCAGCGCTATTGAAGAATTTTACTTGATAAACACTCCACAAGAAATTGACAAATTGCTGTTCGATTGCTGTTGCTGCTTGAACAAGCTCTTCATCCAGACAAAAATTTAACTATCAAAATCAACCTCAAGCTGTAGACCTGTCTGACATGATGGTGCATTGAGCTCTCAAGCTGGAATTTCGAACTTTGTGTGAGCTTAAAAGTGTTGCGCTGGTCTTCTTTTTGAGAATATAAACCCTGGCTCCAGCCAATCAGATTGCCAGATTCGAGCTAATAATCTTTACGGCCCTGATACGGCTTTTGCGGCCCGAGGTTGTACGGCAGAAGGACCCGAGCGTGCGAGGGCCCGTACACCGTACGACAAAGGGCCGCAAAAACCGTATCAGGGCCGTAAAGGTTTTATCATATACCTTATGGAATGATAAATATGTATTTTACATAATATTCAGCATTGTTTAGGAGATAAAAATGCGTGCGATATCAAAATTTCATCGCCATTTGTGTCAGTTTTTCATAAATACGATGGCCGCTTCCCGTCGCGGATTGACATACATAATGACGTCATTTGTTTACCTGCAAAATTCTAGAACACGCAAAGCAACATCCGTGCTATTACGTGACCAACAGAGATCGAGACTGAAATCAAGGTGTGAGGGATAAAAGCGTGATGTCAGTTTCTTGCAATTTATACTGAACAGGCACGCACTTAGTATACACAGGATTACACTAGAATTTAGAAATAAATCTGGTTGATAACTGAAATGTTCTGTCTGAAGGTCACCAGGAAGAAGTTGACAGTGGATTGCATCATTTACCTGTAGATTATAATTGTAGTGACTCATGACAACAAAATCATCATCATTAATGCCTAATGAATACCTTAATAAGATATATATAATTTTGTCTATCATTTCAGTAATAAAGGTATAAATTTGTCTACTCTTTTAGTCATACCATGGGCAACATTTTCATCATCCCAAAAGAAGAGCACTCAACATGTACCAGTCTCACCAATTTTTACACCTACTATGGAAAAAGACAAAACTACACTTGTTAAAAGGCCTGTTCGCAGAACCGCACAATCAGCAAATGACTCCGTGCTATCTTCAACATCGTCTGCTGTACTTATTGAGAGTAACAGAAATGGAAGACAGAGAAGAATGAGAATTCCATCAACAGGAGCTCGGGTAATCTCAGTCTCCTTATTCCCTCAAAAAACTAAATTTTGTTCATTTTGATTGCTTTTAAATGACTTGTTGATTTATTTTTGGAATTGTTCCTACATGATCAATATGTGTTGTTTTTAGCTCAAATTTGGTATATAAAAGAGCTTATATGGTAAGTTGGTGGCGTCTGTGTGTCTGTAATTGCTCCAATATCCCCAACAGAGTAAGAAATCTGATCCCAGGTCCTTGGTATATGAGATTCTTTTTCTCTCATGACCACAAATGCATTTGATTCACACTTGAAAGATTGAATGATTATTTTAATTGTATCAGTGTCTATTCTACTTGTACTTTGTGGTTATGTATTATTCCCCGTATTATTCCCCATCACTAACACAAACTCCATGGCAAGTTTCATTGCCAATATTTCAAATTCTGCTCCGGACAAGGTATCCATCAGGAAACATTAGCAATATTCCAAGTAGCTTATCTTTACTAGTTATTTGGAAAATTTGAGTGTCTTTTGAGAGTCTGTCAGCAATAACCCACCACATTATCCAAAATCATGAAACACTGTCGTTTGCCACTACACTCTGACCTGTTTACTTTGTAGTTTCTGTCTGTTTGCTAATCATTGCACCATTGGATAATATTTTACATGTGGCATGAAAAGGCTGTTTAATATTCAATCAGAGCTCATGTAATATATACCACTTTCGTGTATGCGCATGTCACAGTGTGGGACGATTTCTGAGAGTGTGGGGTTGATTTCTCCCACATCATCGATTACACACTCCCAGTGGCCAAGAATGTGAGCGACTTAGATTCCACGTTTGAGTTTACATATTTCAACTCCTTACAATCACATTTAGTGTTTGCTATGCTGGGTCCTACTAATTACTGCCCGTGACTGTGCCCGTAGCTGCCCGAGGACTGCCCGACAACTACCCGAGGACTGCCCGAGGAGCAACTAGGCCAAATTTCACCAATTTTAACACTAAGCCAATAGCTTGAACTTATATTATGCCTGGCTAACCAAAAATATCATTGATTTAGTGTTTTCTTTAGCGGCTTTAGAACCCGAAAGACGCCGGGCTTTCGAGGAGAAAGACGTCCCCATTTTGATTGTGAGATCATACCATTCAGTGCAAGGGGTGGTAGGCTATCAAGCTGTACGCACTCGGCAAAGTTATTGTACCACCTCTCGGACTAAATGGTATGATCTCACTACCAAACTGGCGGATGTCCTTCGAGCCGGGCCGTCTTCAGAGTTCCAAAACCGCCGGAGAAAACATCAGGTTAACGCCAAATCAATGATATTTTTGGTTGGCTGGGCATGATATAAACTGAACCTATTGGCCTAGTGTTAAAATTGGCGACATTTGGCCCACTTTTTCCTCAGGCAGTGCTCGGGCAGTTCTCGGGCAGTCCTCAGGCAGCTACGGGCAGTAATTAGTAGGACCGGCTATGCTGGTGCATTTACCAACCTGTTCAAATAACTTTCATGTTTCATTTTGTATGTACCTTGTATTTGGTGTATAGATCCATGCTCAACTGTTTGTGGGAATTTGTTCAAATGAAGTTATCACTTACCAAAAGTATGCAAATGAGCAGCAAAAGTGTAAACTTTATGCAAATCTCAGTAACTGCTCGTCAGAATTTTACATGTTGGTAATATTTTGTACTGAAACACAACCAAAGACCTCCAAGCCAATAATAATTTGTTTCCTGAAATATTACAGCTTGATCAATTATCAAATATTGTTGACATTACCGCCATGCAATGCAATATTACAGGAAGGTGCCTTTACTTTGGTATGGTAGATTGTATCATTTATTTTGATCTACCAAGCTGCATGGTGTTGCAACAGTTGCCAACCATTACATACTTTGCCTTGATACTAGTATTTGATAGACAGTGCATCAAATGTGTTCAAATGCACTTGACATTATGAATATAACCAGCTAAGCCCCATAGAAGCTATTATATACCATACATATGTGTATACTCTCTCAGGCCTGCCACATGTGACAACATGTGAGGAAAAATTCATTGATTCCATTTCTTCCCTTTACATGACTCAGGCATCACATTGGCATGACAAGGAAGGGTCTTCAAGTGAAAAGACTGCATTCCAGTGTATAACTGCTATGAAGAAGTATGAACAATACAGCCTTGAGGTGAGGTACTGCCTTTTCTATAATTTTATTCAAATATTATATAGCAGTTCTTCAAAGAAGAAAGAACAACTGAATGATATAAGATACATTAATAATAAGGCTATGGAAAAGCTGTGACTGTATCATTTAAAATATTAAGTCTATGGTATGTGCAAAGAAAGGCCAAATCGTGTCAACAAAATTACATCTCAGCTTTTTACTCTGTCAAGCATTGTTGTTCTCTTTGATTTCCAGGAATTAAGATTGGAGGATTACGGGAACAATCGTAAAGGATCTCAAGGTTCTTTGACGAGAGACAGTTTGACATGGAGAAGTCAGCCTAGTTTTTGTTTTGCTGATATCAATACTATTCAGAGCACAGCAATATCATGTCCATCTTCTGGACAGGTATGTATGTTGACAATCAGTTTCAACATGTTTTCAGTCTGTCTTCATGTATCTTATTTCATACATCTGATCCACATTTAAAAGGTTAACCACAAGTAGAGCACTGCTGTACATCCTGTACAGTGATCAGTAACATTTGATGTGTATACCTACTGTAATATAAATGAATATAGAATGACTGGGAGTTGTTTTATTTTTTGCCTTTGTAACATGGTTAAGATAGACTGTTGTCATCAAAACCAAACGAATTATTACCTTGTACTTGAAAGTTGTGCATATTTGTTCAGTCTCACTACTATTCACTGAACACTGTCAGATGAGTGTTATTATCAAACAAATATCTGCTGCTCTTTTACAGGAACATAGATCAAAGGTACATCAAGATGGGAGTAGACCTGCTATGTTTGGATTCAACCCACTATCATCACTCTTCAAGAATAGCAAAAGTGTTCGTCCATTAAGGTCAGCAGGTGATGCGGCTTTGGATGTTACTTCAGCTGTAACAACCACAACAAGTATCTTCTCACTAAGGGGTGTTTCAAGAACATCAATTGGTACATCAGAAGTAGTTTCACAGAGCTATTCAAATGAAAGGCCCATCTCATCAACATTGGCACTTAATAGTCAGCCACAAAGTGAAGATTCTGATAATTACAATTCTGACACTGATATCTTCAGTGTTGACTATGAAGATGCCGTTTCTATCAATGGTCAAACCATAGATCTGTTCCAAACGGTTGGAAGTTCTACTGCAGACAAAAATCTCACTCAGAAGGCTACCAACAAAAGTGTATTTTTCTTTGACAAATTAACTGAAGAACACACATCTCCTTCTGAAACTCTTAACTGCAAAAGTGTTTTCTCTGACACTAGTAGCTGTGAGCAATTGAAGTTAACATCCCCCAGACTGGCAGTGAATGCAAAATATCAGCATTCAAATGAAACTGGAGCATATCCCAAACCAACACATGGGTCAACATGTGACAGAACAAGTGAGAGATTTGATGACAATCCAATCAAAGTCAGTTTATACCCTTCTACTGCACCACTGATATCAGAGAATTACAATGAAAAAATGAAGACAAATGACTTACCCAAGAAACCATTCCTATTTAGCACCAAGTATCTTACTAAACCAGGCAATGATATACTAGTATCAGAGAATCATTGTCAAAGCTTGGATGAGATTCAGAGGGATGATACATGCAGATCAGATGATGATTGTTGCCCATCAATGTCCAGCAATGATGTCAAGGAGAGTACACAGGAACATGATGAAGTGAAAGAGAATACAAAGTTTCATTCTTCAAGATCTGAATTGCTTTCAAAATCAATATCAAATGGTGAACATGAGCTATCAATGAATTGCATAGTCCCTAACACACCTGAAACATCCCTTCTTTCTGGAGAGGTAAATTCTGAGAAAGAAAAAAATGAAAATGATATTCTGACATATTGCTTTCAAGATAAGATAAAGCATGTTGAAAATTTTGATACAGGGAACAGCAGATCACATGGTAGCCGTGATTTGCATTGTGATCCATTTATGTCCATGTCCAAATTGTCTTCAACACTTCCAGGATTAGGAAAACATGATATTGCAGCAAAACCCATCAGTAGATTAGCAGAAGAGGCAGGTCTTGTTGACATACAAGAAACAATGAATGGAGGGTCTGAGCCACCTGACCAACTGACAAATGATTGTAAAGGCAGTGGTGATAATTCTGGACAATTGAGTAGAGATGAACTATCAGAAATTAACAGACTAAGAAATGATGATCAGTGGTCAGATACCGGTAGTCCTGTCATTGATAACTTGATGTTCAGAGAACAAATCAATACGTATTCACAGAAGCAGGATGATAGTAATGTGTTGACTGTAAGTGATACAATTGAACAGGGCAAGAATTATGATGATCAAACAGTTGATGACAATTGTAATGACACCCAAACAGATTCAATGTCATGTTATGTCAACAGATCAGAGTTGGGTTTCCATTCCACAGAAGATGATACTGTGACATTAATGTGTAATTTGCAAACAGACGACTATAGTAACAGCCTAAGTGAAGACGAAGTGATTGCCACAATTTCATCACTGTCTAGTGACACAAATAAAAGTGATAGCTCAAAACACCTTAACAGCCAAGAAATATCACAAGAGGAGACTTTTGATCGTATAGATGGCTCAGGTCAGAGACACAGAGCAGCTGATTACGAGCAATGTGATATGATTGCAATGAACTCATCGGTGTCCATAATTGACAGCAATGCAAATGATAACTCAGAACATCATGATAACCAAATTATCTTCCAAGCAGAGTCATTTGAACCCAAAGATGATTCATTTGCTAAATCCAGAAATACTAATCACAGTCATAATACAGATGATGAAAGTATTACAAATTTATCAATATCCATCAACAGCATGGGGAATGGTGATGCTGAAAACATTGAGAGACAAGAAATGTTACAAGAAGTGACATTGAACCCCAAAGATGATGTGGTTAATAAAGATACAGATGCTAGTACTAAAGATGATTTGGTTAATAAAGATACAAATGCTAGTACTAAAGATGATTTGGTTAATAAAGATACAGATGCTAGTAAAGATGATTTGGTTAATACAGATGCTGGTACTAAAGATGATTTGGTTAATAAAGATACAGATGCTAGTAAAGATGATTTGGTTAATAAAGATACAGATGCTGGTACTAAAGATGATTTGGTTAATAAAGATACAGATGCTAGTAAAGATGATTTGGTTAATAAAGATACAGATGCTGGTACTAAAGATGATTTGGTTAATAAAGATACAGATGCTGGTACTAAAGATGATTTGGTTAATAAAGATACAGATGCTAGTAAAGATGATTTGGTTAATAAAGATACAGATGCTAGTACTAAAGATGATTTGGTTAATAAAGATACAGATGCTAGTACTAAAGATGATTTGGTTAATAAAGATACAGATGCTAGTACTAAAGATGATTTGGTTAATTAAGACAATGCTGTTTACAACTAGTCAGTTTTTCCTTAAATTAAAAACTGGTATTAGGTATCATCAATCATAAAACCTGACACACTAGAAATGTAATTCCTAAGTTTTTGTGTTGATCCCTTCTCCCTCAAAATGAAATTTGTTTCAGGAAAACTTGTTTACTGTGTATGTATGTATGTTTATTATGTACGCTGTGGAAATCTACACGTGAACAAATGAACAGATGAACACACTTTACACCTTTCCAACATTTCAAGTAGTCTGTATTCTTCTATCAGAGCACAGGGATATATTCAGGAACAAAAAATACTAATATATGATAAGAACCAAATAAGTTTTGTTGTCTACAAGTTTTTCTGTCTGCCTTTCTCTTTTACCTATATGCTCTGCTTGCTTGAGATGTGATGGACTGTGTACGTGTATGTGTGTAAGTGCGTGCATAGTAAGATGTACCCTCTTTCGGTGAACTCTTGCTTCTGCGCATGACCTGAATATTTTGCAGGATTATCGAGTCTGCAGGATTATAGAGTCTGGGGAATCAGACTTGATAATCCCACAACAGATTAAAGTCACGCCGAGAAGCAAGAAAGTGGGTGCATTTTACTACGCATATCTGACACAGTTGGTGGTCCGTCACGTCTCAAGTGAGCTGAGCGTATAGGTAAGAGAAAGGCAGACAGAAAAAAAAACTTGTAAACAAAATATTTGGTTTTTATCATATTAGTATTTATTGTCCCTGAATATATCCTGTGATCAGAGTTCAAATTATGGCTTTTTTGTTTTTCAGGTAGCCATAATTCGTGTCCTATTGTTCCTTTATGAACATGGACTTAGTACTGTGTAGGTGCTTTGTTGTAACATTTAGTTGAGTCCATACATTTGCAACTACATATGAATATGTATCCGGTGTCTGTACTCTAATTCTTTTTCTTCTATGATGGTTTCACAGTCTCATTATTTTATTTTTTGTTAAAGTAGAATCCCTATTGAATTTTGATGCACAGGAAATGAATTTGGGTCTTATGCCCTTCCCTCTATAAACTACCAAATTATATTCTAGTGCCTCAGCTTTTATGATCGATGGACCAAAGGAAAATTAGCTATTGGTTTGTGTTTTGATTACCACAACACCCTTCATTTTCTGTTTTCACTTGAATTTTGTATACCGGTACATTGTCAACTTTCAGCATACTATTTTTTCAAAGTTAACCTCAAATGATGTTGTATGATATAGGTGTGTGAGATCACCACATTGGATGTACTTCGTCTCATATGATATAAATTCACACTTTCATTATCACTTTCTGTAGTTGATACAGTCTCAGCTTGCTACCCATACCAGTATTACATTGAAAGAGCTATTAATCAATACACACAGCATTTGGAAGAAATGTCCATCATACACAGTAGATTTTGCTACAAATTATTCTCTCTTTTAAAATTGTCAGAACGACCTGTTGGTTTACTCTGAGAGAGGCATCCTAATTTTTTGCTGGTCATTTCTTAACATCAATATTATCCAGAGTTATAAAATGGTGACATATCATTCAGATGTTGTAAGTTGTAAGTGTTACTTAAACATGTATGTGTTATGTGGTAAAATGTCAGCTTGTTCATCAATACAAAGATGTGTTCCATAGGCATAATGCGTAAGAACTGACAGTATGATAGACTATTTTGATGTTTCCATAGACTTTTCTTGTGTATATTAGACATTAAATTTACAATTGTGTGAAGGGTTATTGTGTACAATGGGAAAATTTACATTAATGGAAATCATGAGCTACTTTATTTTTGATATACAGTGTAACGGAGTGTATAATATGCATTATGGTAGATGAAATTTGGACAATATAGTAAAATCTCTATGGAACAATCATAATTGAATTTAAAGAGGCACTCCCACATGGAAACATTTTTAAAGCACATTTTTTTAATGCCAACGGTCGATATTTGACATGGCAACTGCGCGCGGATTGCGAGATATCAATAAAAACATGTCATTTCCAAGCGTATTTTTCTCATCCCGAAGTTTTAGGTTCGTTTCTGATTTTGACCCGAAATCTCCAGAAGGTATGTTGTTGTGCTGATTGACAATATTCTAGGGAGTCTACAATAAGTTCGAATGACGCAATTAATTTACTTCCCAATGCACATACTTTATAGACAGCATTATGCCTTTACCTCAGTTAAATTTTTTTTGAAACTTCTCCTTAGTTTTTGTCGTTTTCATTATTCTAAATCAGTTGTATTATATTTTTAACATATACCACATAAACATCAGTTTTTACGTGTCAAATATCAGCCGCCTCCGATGACTACATTTTGTCGTCTGCCACACAGTATGCCACGCGCGTGGTATGCGTCTATGCATACCACGCGGCGGCCGCTATGTATCAACCGCACGTAACTGTGCTAGTCACCTATGCGAATTCTGGTGGAATCAGCAAAAATTGTTTTTCGTTTTTACGCCAAGTCAGTAAGACTCAGCTTTCTCCCACGGGGCATGCTTAGTTGACAATGGCCCCAGTGCCAAACGTTCGATGTTCGGAAGCTGAATTTAGGTGGGCCACCGGAATTCAAAGGTTAACTTTTTTGAAGACATGTTTTTATCGATATCTCGCGATCCGCGCGCAGTTGCCACGTCAAATATCGACCGTTGGCATTAAAAAAATGTGCTTTAAAAATGTTACCAAATGGGAGTACCTCTTTAATATGGAGTCATTGCTGTTTGTGAAAATAGAAAATAATTCAGATTGTAATTAACACAAAAGATGAAATTACCAGTTGAAGTATGTTTGTTATTTAGTGAGTGATTTTGGACAGTTAGTCTATTAGTAAATAGAGGTGGTACTGTGTACTGCATATTGATTTTCAGTTAAATATTGAAGTGATAAATCATTAAATCATGTTATGGCTTTCTGCAGCACTTGATCATCATTTCATGATTTTAAAACTTAAGTAACATTTCCTACATGAGTCTAATCAAAATAAAGAAAATATTCAAGATTTCACTCTTGAACTATGTTATCTTAATCAAAGTCAAATATTTATAATACTGAGCTGCTCTGAAATGCCAGTAATTATGTTTGAAACATGTTCTCAGTTCATTATCCAATTTTTAGCTCATATTTGGTTTATATATAAATACCAAAAAGAGCTTATATGATGAGTCTGAGTGGTGTCTGTATGTCTGTATGTTTGTGGGTATGTGCGGATGTATGTCCGTCACACACAAAGGCTCCCATACCGCCAAAGCTACCGTCTCAGTATTTGGTGTACAGGTAGATGTAGGGGTTTAGATGTGAATTTGTTCAAATGAACACATCAGTGTCAAAAATGTGCAAATGAGGTAAGAAAAGGGAAATACTGCAAGTGTGCAGGAGTGGTGGCAGTGAACTGAATCAGCCCACACATCTGAATAAGAGGATTTTGACCTTTAACCTATTTGTATGCAGGGTACCTGTTATGTTTGGGAGTGGTAGCAGTAACTGAAACAGCTAATTGTTCATTTCCTGTCATTGTTTATTAACTGTGACATATTAACAGATCTGCTGAAACCATATGGATGTCTATTTTTGTACATCCATGGTAGAAAGATTCTCTGCTATGCATGTTGCTAAAGTTGACCTTCAGTATCTAAAGTTTCAGACCTTATTTACTTTTGTCATTCTTAATTTTCTGGTTTGAATATTTCTTCAGAACATCAACGTATAATTTTCCTGCACTGAACAGATAGAAATTACACTTATTGTTGATCTTTGGTATGTACCAATTCTGATCAAATTTGAGCAACACCGTATAATTGCGGTATTTTTACAATTTATTTTTGTTTAGTTTGCCCCATACAATGTATCATTGTTTAGTTTGCTGTAATATTGAGAAGTGAAAGTTGATGTTTATCGGTAAAACAGAATCTACATAATTAAACATGAATTTTGTAATACATAATGAATGTTGAAGTAGACATGTATGTGAAGTGTTGCATGATACTTGACTGGCTGTACTATGTATTGCTTGTACACCCATAGCAGTTACTTAGCACACTTACATGGTGTACTCTATATTTTATCAATGTAAATAAGCTTTTATCAAACCTATTTACAAATACAAACACGCTGGAAAGTTGAGGTTTAAATCACATGAATCAGGGGGATTGATATGCCACATTGTCCGATACAGATGATTTAAATCACATGAATCAGGGGGATTGATATGCCACATTGTCTGATACAGATGATTTAAATCACATGAATCGGGGATTGATATGCCACATTGTCTGATACAGATGATTTAAATCACATGAATCAGGGGGATTGATATGCCACATTGTCCGATACAGATGATTTAAATCACATGAATCAGGGGGATTGATATGCCACATTGTCTGATACAGATGATTTAAATCACATGAATCGGGGATTGATATGCCACATTGTCTGATACAGATGATTTAAATCACATGAATCAGGGGGATTGATATGCCACATTGTCTGATACACCAAAGTGGGTGGTCATCATACCAAAGCAATCACCCATGATAACAATGGATTCAGGCTAAACCATGGTGGTTAAAGAGCAAACTTTACAGAGTGACATTTCCACTTATATTTTCGTTTTGGTAAAAGACTGAACCATACAATACAAAAGAATACAACACATAAACCAACGCTTAATCGGGATGGCGGACGGTATCAACTTCCTCGAATCTGGGATAATATTTTTATTTCAAGATCACGCATGCGCAGTGGTGCTAATCAACACCATTGGAGACGGCTGGATAGTTGTCAAAAGCTCTGGATGGAGAAAGAACTATCCCGTGCAGTACAATTAGCTACAAGAGTATAGTATGTCTGCACAGATGAGCCTACATCATTGTAATAGAAGAACATTTGTCACTGGTGACGAGCTCCATCGAATACAGGTGTACCAGTGTTGATACTTACCAAATCAACCTACATAGAACCCAAAGGGGCCCCGGGCAAGGGGCCTAAATGTTGCTCATCTACATGGGAGAGAATGATGCACAAAGAAATAAATGAAGTCATTTTCTGCCACCTTATGATATAGCATAAGTACTTGTAACTGCTTTATGGCTGGCTATGCCTAAACCAGTCTACTGCGCTGAGCCCTAAACATACACTAGAGATGAGATGCATTATTTGTACAAATGCTTGCAAGTAAGGATCTTAGGCCGCAAACAATAATACTTTGTCTTTGGCTATATATATATTCTTGAGATCTCGAGACTGCATTTTCAAATTTAATAATCGGACATCATGATTGATTTTCATTTGTATTGAAACCGTTGAGCCTTAGAAGCTGACAGGCGTTTACAATGAATAATTTATCAGAATCATTATTATAATTTATTATTATATCAATTAATCAAATATGCACCGTTACTTACTGTTATATATAATATCTTGCTGTTGATTTATAATAAATGTGAAAATAAAATACAAAAAGCAATATGCTGCAGAGAAAGATTTTGACCTAACGCAACGCAATCGTACTATCCTCAACGAAATATCGTAAGCTTGGCCTGTTTATGTAAAAGTGATTCATTTCATATTCATACATCGAGGTCAAAGATATTTTCAAACCGCGTGACTCTCCAATAATGATTCCCACATTCACTTGTCCGCAACCACTCACGCGTCCGCATAATTGCCATATTTCTATACTAATTATTGAATCTTGTAGTTTGCTGATGATCTACAGTAATTGGTAACAGCTACAAACGATTCTGTTGACGATGCCAGCCACCGAGGAGAAGAGAAACCTTCAACTCACAACCGTCTCATCGTTAAGTGATGTATGTGTGCGCAGATTGTGTTAAGCGACGACATAACAGCTGCAAAGCCTGGGCATTAAGCTTCGTAAAGGTCACTGAGTCATGTTGGTCTCCGCATTGTGTGATACCGGTTGACTATTATAAGCGAGAATTTGTCCGGGTATGAACAAATCGGAATACTGTACTCACTGCAGCTGAACGAAGGTTCACCGAATCCCTTTTCGGAGAAGCCATAATACTACGCATGCTGCTAACCTTGGGCGTATGCCTAAGTGTAAGTGGGAGTGAAGAAGACCGATGACATCGAAACCAAAGAAATTTAGTAATTTTTTCGTCAAGGTATGGTCTCTTACACCTGATGATATAAAGTCAAGAGCTGTATTATGGTTTATGTGTCAATGTTGTCCTACAGCTCGACAAGTATGCACCTTGTCATGTTTGTTGTGGCATTGTTTTTATTCAAACCTGGAAAGGACTGCGTCTGATTTTGGAATATCAGGCATCCCGTAATAAATGAAGAACTGAAGCACGGCTGATTGTACCTGAACCCGTTTGTCAGGCAAGCGCAACGGCAAGCCTACGATCGCTAACGATAGAGACTTTTGTAGGTGGTGTTTATCTATCAGGAATGTAAATTGCGTTGCATACATTTCTGCGTTCAATTTTGAATAGTTACACGTAGTTTTTTATTTCAGACTACAACACTTATAATAGCCGGAGAGAAGACAGCCTGACACTGCCTCACAGTGATGACATTTCCTTCTACTGTCAGTTGATAGTTATTACGATCGATAAGACATTTCAGTATGCTGTGCCGCATGCGACCGATTCCTCTAATTTTTTGCCTGCTTTCACTGACTGTAGCGGTGATCATTGTCATCATAACCCCAACATTAAAATCTGCCGCTTCTCCTATGCTATATCCGTTTCGATGGATAGATTCACACAATGTTTACCTCCATCGTTTTAATAATTATCCAGCTCAGACTCTGCTTCGATACCGCCACGGTTTCGGTCCAAAAATGCAAATGTTGCCGGCTGGAATGTTCCGGGAGGATGATAGAGGCTGGGGCGACGTAAGCGATGACATTCAAACCGTAAATTGGACAGATTTCCACGAAAGTGATGGAAACACGACAGTGAAAGTTATCATATTAGCTAGAATGCGAACAGGGTCATCATTTCTGGGTCAACTATTCAATCAACATCCTGATTTCTTTTATCTATTTGAACCATTCTTGGTGCTTAATCGTATGGTACAAAACAGTGTTCTACCAAAACAACATTTTACATCAGAGACCATAAAACTGTTGGGAAAACTTTTACATTGTGACACTTCAGAGTCCTTCGTACAATATTTAAAAAATGAAAAGTGGATGGGAGTGCATCAATCCAAATCCCTTCCAGAAAATTTTAACAGAACACAATTCACAAAGCAATGCAAGGAGAGACCACATTTTGCACTGAAAACAATCCGAATCGAAAACATTCGCGATCTATGGCCGTACTTGAAAAACAAATCTGAAAACGTAAAGATTATACAGCTTGTGAGAGATCCACGTGGTATGGTTCACTCCCGCATTAAACTTAAATATGTCAACGCAAAGCGAGTATATGGCGTCAGTCGTCGTATAATGGACTCTCAGCTCGTACACATTACAAAAGATGTCTGCCAATGGATGGTGAGAAATGCTGAAGAAGCGGCCAAAGGACCACCGTGGTTGCGCCAAAAATACAAGTTGGTTCGCTATGAAGATGTTGCTACAAATCCATATAAAATGGCAAAAGAGATATATGATTTTCTTGGCGTTCGGGGACACCTTAAGATATCGGAGTGGCTCGATCATAACACCAGAGCAGATCCGGCCATGAAAGACCAAAGCAAATACCTCTTTCAAACAAAAAGAAACTCAAGAGCTACATCACAAGCATGGCGCCACTATCTTACTCCTAACACAGTCAGAGGGATAGAAAGTCTGTGTGGCAAACAAGCTTTTACGATGTTTGGGTATAAAACACTCGTTGAGCCCACGAGTCTGGCAAATAAAAGTTTTTCGTTCGTTGATGACAGACTTCCTATAGCGGAATCAATAACACAAGATGATCATCTTTGATATTAAATATCCATTTGTGTTGATTGCGAAATATATCGTATATTTCCCTTGTGAGTAACACAAGAATTCATGTTTGCAATTATTCTCTTGCCTGTTCTCCTCTACCTTCGCTTAATAAGAAGGGTGGGTAGCATTTCCTGTGACAAAGACTAGAGTTTACAGCCATTCACAAATCATGGACTATGTATCCGTCGTTCACCGCATAAGTTTTTATATGGTGTTTTATTCAGACATTCGGTTTATGTGTCGATTTATAGTTTTGTCAACAATTATCAAGATTGGTGTAATCATAGCTGTAAATATCTTCTGAGAACATCTCACGTTCGTTTTAAAAGTCAGAATAATTGTGCAGCAACACAACAGAAAGTCGCATCATTTATCGCCCTGTGCGCATTTTGATAAAGTTGCATTTCTGCTCCTCGTTTTCCAGTTGTGTTGTGTATGAAATAATTTCCAAAAAGCTATTTCTCGGAGAAAGCGCAAAATTTTTTATTACGTTTACACATTTTTGTTTTCCAAGATAAATGTGAGCTCTTTAGTCCTTTGTCTATATCTTACAAGTCACGAGAAATTATTCCACACGAGCTTCTAAGTCACATAAACGACTTTCAGCAAAGAAAGCAATTACATGCCAGTATAATGAAAATATAGACGAAACAAAACTATGTTGTTGTTTCATTTCACAAATAACCAGAGTTTTGGAAACTGAAACTTTTTCATCAGAATGCTGAAAGCAAACATGAGACAGCACTTGCCGGTCTGTTTAGTTCCCATTGCTATGATCATAAAGTATGCTTTAATACGTTAATATATTTTCTATGTATTATGTATATATGCTGTAAACGTTATAATCGCAATAAATATACACGAATGTTTCAAATACGGTGGTATTACTGTATGATTGAGAGGTCAAGTTCACGGGGGGTCGAAGCCGTCGGTCGAAGATCAAAGTGACTCCTTTTGAAGATTGAAACATCAAAATGAGGGATATTGATTCGGCTCTTGGAGCAAGTACTCTAATAGAAAACACACAAATGTGCGACCTTTAACCACGGATAATCACTTTCGATATTTGCGTTTGTGAACCCGATTACCGCAAAAAATCATAAATATATCTCTGGAAATTTATACAGACTAACAGAAACATTTATTTAAAATCGCCTCATTGCCATCCCCCTTGATGTGGACATGTCTGTAAAACACTCCGTAGTCTGTGAAATGAATCTTCAGCAAAATTTCGGCAAACGTTTATCAAGTGACTTAGTAAACTAGGAGATGTCTTGAGGTGACTCTCTCTACGGGACAAATAATTTCTAGGAGAGCATGTACATTACATAGCAAAGTATAAATACATCTAGGAAATGGTCGATTTCATTAAGCATCATCAGTTTAAAGACAACATCTATTTGCAGACTTTTGGGATAAATGTATTCTCATGCTTCCGATTTTACGCAATAAGGGGTGGACCATTTTATTTCCTGGGGGTGGGGGTGGGTGGGTTCTAAAATATTTTTTGGGAAAACTCCAAGAGGTTGCATTTTAAAAACTCCATTTAAATATGGCAGGAAAAATGAAAAAGTTTACAAGTAGATGTTAAGTAAAACAAATCATGTACCGACAGTTATTTTCATTTAGTACTTTTCAATTTTGGAACATTTTCACTAACATCTAATTTCGTTGCATTCTTTCACCAGATCTAATGCCCTGTTACGATCAATGTACTTTTTCTGTTGTTATACACAAACCCAGCTTTTCAATTTGAACAATTTAGAAGAGTTGTTTATTTGTTGTGCTCCCGCTACAGTTTCTCTTCCTTTTACTCTCTAAAATATCTAGAAATCTCAATTCAGCTTTTCCAGATAGTCTGTACAAGGGACCTGTACTATGGACATACATGTACAAGGGACCTGTACTACGGACATACATGTACAAGGGACCTGTACTACGGACATACATGTACAAGGGACCTGTACTACGGACATACATGTACAAGGGACCTGTACTACGGACATACATGTACAAGGGACCTGTACTACGGACATACATGTACAAGGGACCTGTACTACGGACATACATGTACAAGGGACCTGTACTACGGACATACATGTACAAGGGACCTGTACTACGGACATACATGTACAAGGGACCTGTACTATGGACATGCATGTACAAGGGACCTGTACTATGGACGTACATGTACAAGGGACCTGTACTATGGACGTACATGTACAAGGGACCTGTACTATGGACGTACATGTACAAGGGACCTGTACTATGGACGTACATGTACAAGGGACCTGTACTATGGACGTACATGTACAAGGGACCTGTACTATGGACATACATGTACAAGGGACCTGTACTATGGACATACATGTACAAGTGACCTGTACTATGGACGTACATGTACAAGGGACCCCTGGTATGGACATATACGAGAGACCTATGTTTGAAAGAAACACAGCCATTTTCAAGATGTTTTATTAAAACCTAGGAAAATAACAACAACTTTACTTTATAATCTTCATATAGTTCACTTGAGAGACTCACCTGACCTCTAGTGCCAGATATTATTTATCACTTTCATATTTTCTGAGTTTATATGAATTATATTTTGCTGCTAGCATGTCCATTTGTACAAAGTCCTATCTTGGATGATGCACCTTCACTCTAGATTAATAGGTGATACATGTTTTGGTTTGTCAGTTTTAGCAGGAGACAAATATAATGGTACATGCATGCATACATATATGTATATCATGTTTACATCTTACCAAATATATATACTGCTCCTATAGATACGTACCAGTGTATAGAAAATGGGAGTTAAGTATCACAGATCAACACAACAGCCACTACTTATAAATTTATTATCAACTTTTCATGCAGTGAAATATCAATAACTGTTGACACTTCCCTGTTTTCCCACAGACTCTCGAAAAATCTCGTTTTTCTCGAGGGTCTATGGTTTTCCCGAGCATTTAAAATCCACAAAAATTGTGATGTCTGATTGAACAAAACAAACCCATCACATTCCCTCCTCTACGTGATGAAACAGGAAGTATCAAATGATATGAGCTCATGTTGCCATCAACTCAAAAATGATTGTTCATCAACAATATGCTCAAAGACATATTGTCTGCGTGATGTAGATGCATTGAAGAAATAAGCAATAATAAGAATACTCTAAGTCAAGTTTTTTTAAAATTTGGGATAATACAGCAGGCAAAGCATGTACACTTTAAAAATACAATTCGGTAAATAAATTCACAGCACCATTTTCTGAAAGAAGAACACCAATAATCCAAAATTGAGGGATTATGAAAAAAGAATAATTCATCCAAAAACAAAACTAAAATAATATTTCACCTAAATACCTTCCATCTAGTCAATTTTCTGAAATATACATAACAATCAAAACAAAAAGAATTATAATGTTTATAATTGCATTATGCAACAGATTTACTGTTAGAGAAAAATAATTTGTGGATTACACAGCTAATTCTCACATTACATTCACCCTTGATACAGAAATGTAGCCAATCTGAAATTTACTGCCAAATTTAAAAGCAAAAGAGATGAGTTTTCTAAAAATCAATAAATTTACTAATTTTTAACCCAAGAACAAAAAATATCAGTGTAAATGAAGAATAAATTCAAGTATTGTTGTCTTTTGATTTTTAACTTCACCTGTTGTTTTCTTGATTACTTCATAATGAGTTTATTTTACAGCTGCATTATGTAACAAAATTTATACAGAGTTTTACTACGCTTATTCAATCTGATTAAAATCAGATGTATAGTACAGCAACATCTTTACTTAGGTGGTATTCTTTTGCTGTCGCCTCTCACTACTACTGCGTAAGTAAAGACGTCGCCGTCGCCGTACTCTACATCTGATTTTAATCAGATTGTAGGCTTATTCTGATTCAATAACTCTTACAAAGCACACTAAAATCAATAATAAAAATAATATTTCCTTTCTTCTTACTTATTATCACAAAGTTTTGATACAAACACAATGGAAATATTATCAATCTGTGATTGCTAATGCCCAGCAATACAAAATAAAGTATGATTTAACATTCATTCATCCGATTAAAAACATTGGACCATTGACATTGGGTCATGAGCATTTATGGTTGTGTTTCTCCAAATAGCCAAACTAATGCCTCTATACATGTATTCACTTGCAACAAGTAATGTAGAATTTCAAACTAGAATGGAAGGATTTCATCACATTTACATGTGTTCTAAATATCAAATGTTAAAACTGTATCAGAACTGGCCCTTGTGTGATGAAATGTAAAATTAATCAAAACAATTTTTCAATGAACACAATAACAAAAATTAGCTGTACTTCAATACCTACAAAACTAGAGCAAAACAAAAACTACTGCAATAGTTGTTGTAATTGATTTTGGGAAAAAGTAGTTCCAAAAAATATACAAACATGGGTCAACGTGACAGCAGACGACAGAAAAATCTCAATGAAGACATTGCTTAGAATCTACAGACCAAATATGGAAGTTATACGGCAAGCACTTTCAGAAAAGAAGATGGTTTGACTAAACTAAAAATTTAAGTACAGCATAATCTCAACATATCTCATTGACATTATCTCTGAGAACCTACGAACCAAAGGTATCAGATAGACAATATCAGAGAAAATGATCTGGTAACAATATGACAGTATAGCGTCAATGATACTTGGCTCACATTTGGTTTGATGTGGCAGGCCAGAGTAGAGTATACTTATAAGTTTACCCCCGGGGAACATGCCAAGTTTCAAAGCAACTGAAAATGATTTTTGAACAGAACTGGGAAAAAGTGCCCCAAAAATACAAATATGACAATTTCACCACAATTTGAAGACACTCAACTAAGATTGCCTCTAGATACATGCATACTAAGTTTCAAAGCAATCAGAATAGAATATCCGGAAAAAATTATTTTTTGACCAAAAATGCAAAAAATAGTGCCAACAGCACTTGGGAAATGACACCTAGTATTATCAGCATTTATCTACAACCCCACTCACTGTGAAGTAGACAGACCATGGAGTCAACATGCAACATATAGCTGAAAGACTATTTTTCACATTGTGTTTTTGAGCCCATTTTTATGAGAAAAGAGACATGTATATGTATATGGACAAAAAAGCAAAAGATGTATTTTTGAATGGTTTGTTGAGTGACAATCATGTATGCATCTCTTGAAATTTTGTGGTTATAAGGTATAACAGTAGTGTAAGAATAATGAGGTTAGAATAACGGTAGCAAATCTAAGTTGACAGTAATTAAGACAACAAAATTATACACTAAGCTAAGGAAATCTGAATGAAATAAAGGTTGAAAGTAGTAGTTGAAGATAAGACAGGAATAAACTGAATAACTGCTAAAAGATTGGTAGAAGGCCATTACAGGAATTGGTCCATACCATGGTGGTGGAAATGTAAAGCCAATCTTGCCTGTCACCCATATTACAAAACACCGCCAATGATATGGTGTCGCTCACATTTGATCGGAATCGTTACATACTAGTATGGGTACCAAAGATTAACAATGAATGTTGTTTCTATCTGTTCAGTGGAGTAAAATTCTATGTTGATGTTATGACAATGATTTCTACACAGTAAAACCAGAAAAACAAGAATGACAAAAGCAAATAAGGTCTGCAACATAGGTACTGGAGGTCAACTTCAGAAACATGCATATCAACATCTATAGCGATGGGACAAGCAGATCCTACATACATTAGCAAATGTCAATCATACAAATCAGCCAGAGAAGGCATGACAAAAAGAAAAGGTGGGAGAGTGAGGAAAAAATAATGTACAAAGGATCAGGTAAAATAATTAAAGGAAAAGTGTACGAAAACATGCTTGCTGTTTCTATCTTTTGAAGAATTTCCATGCAACAAATTTCAGGCAAAAACATACAAAATATATGAGTCATTGCTTTGGAAACACTCATTTTCCTAACTTGATGTGTTTCACCATTTTTACCGTATTAGAGCACCATATAGCGGCCCTCCATTGTACATGCTATAATTTGATGACATAGAAAGTTTGTTATTGTATCACTAAGTTAGGGGGTCTTGCTAGGAAGTCTTTCTTCCCATGAAACATGCTATGGCACAGGCCCTAATAATAAAGCAGGAAAGGATATCCACGTTCTCGGCCTTCAACCTTGCTGTTTTGAACCTGAATTTAGCAACTCAGAATTGATTGGTTTGGAAACAAATGATTCTGATGATTGCTTGTCAATGCTTAGTGATTCCAAGGTCACAACCCCGTTCGTAAAAAGGCTTCTGAGATATGTGACCGGCCGTGACCCATGGCATATCATCCAACAGTGACACTGGTCACAACCATGGTTACTCTACTCCACCGTGCAGTCACTTATCAATTTTATTATTAAATCTACAGTTGTGGCAAGACTGTGGTTTATCTGCTATTTACCCTTGCCATCCCCTCTGTTTTCTACATGTCTATTAACGTAGAAAAGAAAAAGTCAGCCCCGGGAAGTTGACCTGGCTGCGAAATTTTAGACAGTCACTAAAATTGAAAAAGTACAAAATTTTTCTTAATTGTCACATAAACACCTACAGAACTTCATTCTGTCACACATCATTCTACAGTATACTATAAACTGGTCACATTTTGTATTGAAGTTGTTGAGTTATGCGGTCCTCATATTTGGTAATCAAGTAACAGAAGGATAGATGGACAGAAAAACAGACACACAGACAAACAGGATTACACAATTGGCCCCCCTTGTGTGGCTTTGGCACACATGAGTCAAATAATGATATCTTAAGTACATTTATAGAAAAATACCGACATTTTGCTCAAAAAAATTTCAAAATATCACAATCAGCTGGAAACCTTATTCAAATTTTGCTTACAACTTCATAGTTCAAAGATGACATTAGTCCACATTAAAATGCAGAAATTGTTACTTTATGTCAGTATAACATTACAAGGGAACAATTTCATGCCTGACTTGCTTGTGTTATGGTGAACCAAGTAGCCTAGCCTCATGTATTTTCATTGCCATGGCAACATTGACAGCTGCCTGATATCCTAATTCTGGATGCCTGTCTTTGCAATTCAACATGTCAGGAACCTGAAAAATATGAAAATATTCATTTTATATCTTTTTGGAACATTTTAGAAGTTAACTATACCGTATGTAATAAATACTAAATTACTATATGTAATACCTGTATGACCAAATGGACTCTCATTTAAAATTATTGTGTCAGATATTTCACAGGTTCTATAGTTTATTTTCAGACTTATACCACATCTGAAAACTTGATCACAATTTTTATGAGCTGCACTTATTTGTTCTGAATGTCATTTGGATTCAGATTATGATAACTGCAAAACTAGCTACCTTGTGACTGATACACAGCTCTGCTATGATACATGTATGTCATGTGCAATCATCATCCAATCTTCTTATTATGGAAAATAACAAACTTGTGCTTTTGTTAGTGATAATTAACTGGTAAATATATTATTTCCAAATATTTTTCTTTGTTCAGCTTGGAAAAATACTACTGATATAACGACAATATACCCGGTAATTTGTCATCTTTGACTTATGGTGAAACATGTCACTTTAGTTCCCTTGGATGGATGAAGAAAAAATTAGGGAGTAACAGGTAATGATCACAATCATTTGACATGATTATTTTTATCCACAGCCCATTTGTCATATGTGTACTCCTGTGTGTTGGATAAAACCACTATATTTTAAAATAGCTAGTTGAGGCTAGACATTGTAATAATAAAAACAGGAGTTGAATCATGATCAATGCTGTTTGATGAGCAGTTAATTTGGTGTAGTGAAACCTTTTCTTTCAAGTTGTTTCAACTTGAAAGAAAGGGTTTCACTACACCAAATTAAGTGTCAATGGTTGTCTTTACTAAATTGAATACTGTAGAGGGATTAATTCAAACATTTTGATTCTTCAGTCATGTTAAATCTGAGAGAATAAATGAATGCTTACACAGATATGAGAATATATTATTACAGATCATGATACTGGTAGTTATTTATTATGTGATGTAAATTATTCGTAGCCCCACCTCACACCTTCTTTACAAGCAGGTATGTAAGGGTGCCGGAAATCGACAAGTGCGGGGCCAAAGTGAGGGCTAGCACAATCAAAGTGCAAGCGAATGTGAGGGCTTGAAGTGAGGGGCGCCTTGAACCGATCAAATTCGGGCTCAGGCATACGAAAAATGAGAGTCAAAGTCGTTTTCAACGTTGAATGAAAACTTACTATCTCCAGAACACAGAAGCGGCGCGGCATAGCTCTGTGAACAGTTGAACGGCTGAGCGCGGAACGAGTACATGCACAATGACCTGCGTAAGTTACAGATCACGACCCATTACATCACTTCCGTCTTTTTCAGTAACCTTTTCGTGTTTTTTAGTCATTGCATTGAATATCACAGATATCCTTTTTATTATTAATACATGCAACTCAAGTGAGCGATACTTCTTCTGGTACCATTGTACAACTATAGCGCGACTGATAAATGTGACTTCAGTAAAACCAGTTCACGACCTGGGCACATGAACTCTGATACTGTTTATCCGACATTGCGTCGTAAGCAGAGTTTTTGCCGGAGAATTTTCGAAGAAAGAGGAAACTTTTTTGACGAAATTTTAGAGTGGCTTGTTCACCAGATAAAGTAAGATCATGGGAAAATGCATTTTTGGAGACTTGTCTGGTTCTCTATGATTGATTTTTTGAGGATAAAAAAAGATTCAATAGCTCAACTAAAACTGAGAAATCAGACAACAGCAAATGACAAGTTCTTTTTTACGTTTGTACTTACAGTATACTTTTTATTTTCTCTGTACTCAAAGTTTGATAATCATTTCAAAAGATCAATTGCGTCAGAATATCTATATATATATTTAGTTAACAATGATGTATATTCTACCTCAATAAAGTATGCCATTTTGGTCAACGAGCCCTTGAATATTGTTCACTGAATCAATCTCATGGTCAATTATATTGTCACAGAAATCATAGCTATAATCTCTGCGTAGTCAGCGATTGACCAGTCATTAGATAGAAATTTGACTGTCTCCTTTGTTTCATACTAAACTCTGCGACCTTGCATCACATTCATACGTTGTTTGTCTGTAGCGGAAATGATTGTGCCGTCTCTGGCTCTGAAACTTTTAAGCCAACGAATGGATGATTAGAACAAGCAATCTATCGGCGAGCAACACATCGCGACCGAATCACTCGCTGTAAAACGAATATGCATACACCGTCCCTCCCATGGGTAGAGGGACAGTGTATGCATGCATTGTGTATCAACCTTGAAATAAACATTGACTCTGTGACATGTCACAGGCATGTAGGATGCCAAAGACATTTTGTGCATTTACGTTTACAACAACCTAGACTAAGTCGATCGTAAGAAAGGTGGTGTTGAAACATATTTCAACTGAACTTAGTGGCTGCTTTTTCCCAGTAAAATACGTAACTTTCACAAACTCTCTCTCTCTCTCTCTCTCTCTCTCTCTCTCTCTCTCATGTGTCAATATTGGGTGTGTTGTGTTAGATGGAAATGATCATTGCAGTTTAATCTTGAAATTGGCCAAACATCGTAACTAGACACATGTCATGGTCTGGAGCAAGTTACCAGCTTGTATAAAAGTCGGAAGGTTTTGCTTTTGAATTGGCGCACGCGTAAAATACTGAACGTGTAACTAAAACTCACCGTTGAAATTTTTCTGACTTTCAAAAATTAAGCCGGTTGTACTGTCAACAATAAATAAGACAGAGCAATACTGCCGACCTCAAACACTCCACGTATTATTTCAACCTTAATACCAATGCAGTAATGGCGAGAGTATGAGTCTAAAAATATTACATCATGGTATTTGGCTTGAATATGACATCAACATGAACACTTTAAATTCAGACACCTGAACCCTGACGTTACCCCTACCCTGACGCAAAACCTGTTTGGCCAGAAGTGTGAGGTGGTGAAATCTCCTACATACATCGGATATTTACCTGCGATTTGACAGCTAGAATCTATTATCGTCCAGTATCGAAGCTAGAGTCGGTCCTTGGAAGTCGGGTTTGGCCAGAAGTGTGAGGTGGTGAAATCTCCGATATATATCGGATATTTACCTGCGATTTGACAAAATCTAGTATCCTCTAGTATCGAAGCTAGAGTCAGTCCTTGGAGTCGGGTTTGGCAAGAAGTGTGAGGTGGTGAAATCTCTGATACATTCGGATATTTACTTGCGATTTGACAGAATCCAGTATCGTCTAGTATCGAAGCTAGAGTCAGTCCTTGGATGTCGGGTTTGGCCAGAACTGTAAGGCACAGGGCAAGTCATTCTAGTATCGTTTAGTATCGATATTTGTGGCGAAGGGAAATTCGTCTTGGTGTGACTGATGGACAGACAAGCAGACACGATGTGTTCTGTTATTCTGCTACAACACACACATTTTATTCTGTGGTTCTACTTCTATATATACACCAAAGCATAGACCCTCGAGAATAACGGGACAGGCAACTGCTGTTGGGTTTTTTTTGTGCGATCTATCTTGGAATATATTAAGTTTATTTGCCAAGCGGTCCCCGACAACAATACTTCGTACTTAACACTGAATCTCATTCACGATCAAATTCACGTTCTGAACATTTACACTTTGCTCTTGCATGGCATGTTCCGAGTAATGACACAGAGAATTTTAAGGTTTTTTTGATACCAGTCATGGTGAATGTTCTGGTAACGATGAAGATCACAGTTATTCTCGAGGGTCTATGACCAAAGTTAAATGTCAAAGTCGACATAAAATAAAAAACAACAGGAAGGTCAGATTGCATGTTATGGCTTCATTTAACTAACAAATAAACTAATAGATAAACTGACGCTGAGAAATCGTCATTAGTATGTGTACAGAAGCCTGGATAATAAACAGAAAATATACTATCTGTTTTGCATTATTTCTGTCGGATTTCCATTCCCGACAATATTAGAGTCCCCAAATCGCCGAAAAATATAGGGTAAATATCGGAGATTTCACAGATCCGGCGTGCCGAGGCACAGGGCAAGTCATTCAAGTATCGTCTAATATCGATATTAGAATCCCCAAATCACCGATAAATATCGGGTAAATATCGTCGATTTAACAGACCAGGTGTGCCATGGCACCAAGCAATTTATTCTGGTATCGTGTAGTATATATTACAGTCCCCAAAAACGCCATGAATATTGGTGGTTCCACAGACGCGGCTTCCCATGGGACAACCGCAGTTCATTCTAGTATCGTCTAGTCACAGTCGCTTGGTGGGCTATTCAGCTCTGGGACTATTCGCCCCATAGACTAGTGAATGTACAGAAGCGAGAGGTGTTTATCGCTTCTGTACACTCGTCTATGGGGCGAATAGTCCCAGAGCTGAATAGCCCACCAAGAGACTGTGGTCTAGTATCGATTCTATAGTCCCGAAATCGTCGATATGTCAAACTTCGATACTAGATTGTAAATATCCGTTATTTAAAAATTGTGCAAAGTCGCGCCTTCATGTGAGTCGAGAGACACTTGAAATTTGAACGACGTGATCAGACGGGCTTGTCTCAAGTTTAAAAGCTTTACAAGAAAGTGTTTTTCAGTCCTGACAGTGTATAACCTAATCATGGCGATGACTGATGTTTTAATATTTCTGCCTGTCGCACATATAGCGTTTGATTTCACTTTGACAAGCACTTTGAATGTGCGATCCCTGCTCGATCAGTCAGTCGCCGATTTTTAAAATCAGCCAGACATTATATTCTTAAAGAAACTCAGCGATGTAAAGATTAAAAAATGCCTCATTCATAGTTTTACGCTGTTTGACAATTTTTTTCCGTCAGGGACGTCATGTACTTTAATAGCCGTTCGCTCATATCGTGAAGCTTTGATCGATGCTGTAGCTCCATGCATGGCATTGCTCATACACAGGGCTGCGATCGTATCGCGCTTTTAGAAGTGACTTTGATCACGTCTTCATTCGATCAAGGTGAATTTAGTACTGATTTTTGAAAGTCTCAACCCTCAAATACATGTACGCTCTCACTTCGATTGTGAGAGCCCCCACTTCAAGCCCTCACATTTGCTCACACTTCGATTATGAGAGCCCTCACTTCAAGCCCTCACATTCGCTCGCACTTTGATTGTGCTGGCCCTCACTTTGGCCCCGCACTTGTCGATTTCCGGCACCCTTACATACCTCTTACAAGAGGTAAAACAAAAGTTGGCATTCCTAATTTGTCTCCTGTTGCCTGGAGCAACCATCAACATAATGCATTGTCATTCTCCAACTAAAGATTGACCCACCATCTGTTTTTGGCGCAGTCTATTCATACATTAAAACTATAAACATAGGACCAATGTCTCTGAAGCTACTATAGACATGGATACCAAATTAAGTATTTCCTGACTGTATGGAATTATCTCACTAGAGTCATCCTAGGGACCTGTATACCAAATATTAAAGCTGTCTGACCAGCGGTTTGGAAAAACAAGTGACCTAACAGTTGACAGAGCTCTGTTGTGTTATATAGAGAATAACGTTTTGTGACACATGTGTTGATGATAAAGGTGTATATCTTTGATAGCTCATTTCTGGATGGCCTGACTAAAATTAGCAAAATTGGCTGCACAATACAAAATTGAAGATTTCATCACAATTTCAATATATTACATTAAGACAAACCCTAGGAAGCTGTATACCGAATATCAAAGCTATCAGACAAGATGTTTTTGAGAAACAAAGATTTTGACCAAAAATGGCAAAAATTGATCAAGAAATACAAAAATTGAAGATTTCATCAAATTTCAATATATCATATTCAGTTTATCTGTAGGAACCTGTATACCAAATGTGAAAGCCATCAGATGAGTACTTTTTGAGAAATAATTTTTTTGACTATGAATGACAAAAATTGCCCCAAAAATACAAAATTGTAGATTTCATCATACTTTGAATATATCATATTTTGATCATTCCTATGAACCTGTGTACTAAATATCAAAGCTATCAGGCAAGCGGTTTTAATGAAATAAATTTTTTTACTAAAAATACTGATTTGCATATTTGATCACAATTTGAAGAAATCTACGTTGGGTTATCCCTAGGGACCTGCATACCAAATATCAAAGCTTTCTGACCAGCAATTATGAAGGAGAAGATATTTTACCAAAAACGCCCTTTTTTGTGCTAATTTGCATATTTTCAAAAATATCAAAAAATAAAAAAAGTCAGCCTCTTATAATCATATTTTGCATCCACACAACATCTATCAAATCTGTAAGTACTATGGTTCTCAAGATATTTGAGTAGACGGACATCCTCACAAACGGACATACATACATATACATACGATACATACATACATTGTTGGGTTATCCCTAGGGACCTGTATAACAAATAACAAAGCTGTCTGACCAGAGGTAATGAAGAAGAAGACTTTTTACCAAAAACGCCTTTTTTGCACTAATTTGCATATTTTCAACAATATCAAAAACTTAAACATAGGGCCAAAGTCCCTGAAGCTACTATAGATATGGATACAAAATTAAGTATTTCCTGACTGTATGAAATATTAAAACTGTCTGACCAGCGGTTTTGAAAAAACAAGCGACTCAACAGTTGACAGAGCTCTGCTGTGTTATGTAGAGAACAACCTTTTGTGACACATGTATTGATGAAGAAGGTGGATATCTTTGATAGCTCATTTCAGGATGGCCTGACCAAAAATGGAAAAAAAAATTCCGTAAAAATACAGATTTGCATATTTCATCACAATTTTAACAAATCTAAGTTGGGTTATCCCTAGGGACCTGTATAACAAATAACAAGTCATCGTTGATGACACAGTCCCCGCTTGTCCATTTTGTTATAATCTTTGGTGTCTAGGTAGCTGTGGAATGTCATTGATCCAACGGGTGCATCAGGCCTGTGACTTGCATAATAAAGTAATCTGAGGAACGTTCAATAAAAGACTCATCTCTGCCGGTGTTGACCACTAAAGGAACTTTTGATTACATCACACATAACGATGCCCTCACTGCCTCTAGTGTCATGACAGCACATACTATACACATGGTTTGGTGGAATTTTCGAAATGGTATGGGATCGGGTATGTTGTTGTAATCAGCCATTTTGGATCATATAATGAAACAAATTAATGTGCACAAGAATGCAGCCATATCACGTTTAAACAAAATCAGTCCATTGAAGGACAGTGACCTATGTTTATAAAATTGAAATCAAATGGCTGTCTATTGACCATATGGATCGTAGCACAAAATTAGTAGACATGCATAAGTATGCCATAGTACTTTATCTTTGTACCAAGTGTCAACAACATTGGATAAGGAATATTTGCATATGATTAAGCCTCAAAGACATGAAAAAATCCAAAAATGACAATCTGGCAGCCATATTGGAACATGTCACGAAGTAAATTGACATGTATACATGTATGTGTGCCATAGTGCTTGATCTTTGTGCCAAGTTTGGACAAAATGGGTTTAATGACCTTTGAATTATGCTTCAAAGACATGCAAAATTCCAACAAAATGGCAGTTCTGCAGCCATATTGGATCCTATCGCAAGGTTAATTGATACATGCATATGTATGCCAGTGCTTTGCCTTTGTGCCTTAGTTTGAACAAAATCAGTTCAAGGATGTTTGAGTTATGGTTCAGAGACATGAGAAAATCGCAGAAAAATGGACGCCGTCGGCCATATTGGATCATATCATGAAATAAAGTGGCGTTCATATGAAGGGCATAATGTTTTGCTTTTGTGCCAAATTTGAACAGAATCGGTTCAAGGATGTCTGAGTTATGGTCCAAAGACGTGAAAAATCGCAACAAAATGGCTGCCTCACGCCCATATTGGATCGTATCGCAAAATAATTTTACATGCACATGAAGGCAATAGTGTTATGCCTTTGTGCCAAGTTTTAACAGAATCTGTTCAAGGATGTCTGAGTTATGAGCCAACAAGTCATCGTTGATGACACAGTCCCCACTTGTTAATGGGTGCTTTGATTACAGGTCCTCAGAGAGGATAGAGTCCTCTTCATTAGGTCTGTGATAAAAATACTTTTGAATAAATTCGCTTGATACATGTCTGAGTTGTAGTTCAGGAGATGAAAAAATCGTAATAAAATGGCCACATGGTGGCCATATTGGATCGAATCACAAAACAAATCAATGTGCATATGTATGACATAGGTCAATGTCCTTGTACCAAGTTTGAATAAAATTGGTTGAGATATGCCTCGAGTTATGGCTCTGTACATGAAAAAATCGTAACAAAATGGCCGCATGGCGGCCATATTGGATCGTATCACGTGTAAAGCGTTGTATTCATTGCTTCGCTTCGATATAGTTTGTGTGAGATGTATGATAGCGTGTGTGCTAGCGTGAGTGCTTCACGAACTCTACGGCGAGTGGAGAGGGCGCAGTCAAAAATTGTAACATCCTAATAGCTCGGTTATTGAACCAATCTTTTTAGGATTGGGGATTTAGTCGAGCGGTTTGTCTGTTGTCCTCTGCGCTAGGTGATTGGGTGCCGTGGGTTGTGGGTTCGAGTCCCGTTGATACCATCGTATTTCACAAAACAGATTGATGTGTATAGCTATAACATTGGTCAATGTCCTTGTACCAACTTTGAATAAAATCTGTAGAAACATGCCTGAGTTATGACTCTGTACATGAAAAAATCGTAATAAAATGGCCGCCTGCTGGCGGCCATATTGGATCGTATCACAAAACAAATCAATGTGCATATGTATGACATAGGTCAATGTCCTTGTACCAATTTTGAATGAAATTGGTTGAGATATGCCTGAGTTATGGCTCTGTACATGAAACAATCATAACAAAATGGCCGCCTGGCGGCCATATTGGATCGTATCATAAAACAAATTGATGTGCATAGCTATGACATTGGTCAATGTCCTTGTACCAACTTTGAATAAAATCTGTAGAAACATGCCTGAGTTATGGCTCTGTACATGAAAAAATCGTAACAAAATGGCCGCCTGGCGGCCATATTGGATCGTATCACAAAACAAATTGATGTGCATAGCTATGACATTGGTCAATATCCTTGTACCAACTTTGAATAAAATCTGTAGAAACATGCCTGAGTTATGGCTCTGTACATGAAAAAATCGTAATTAAATGGCCGCCTGGCAGCCATATTGGATCGTATCACAAAACAAATCAATGTGCATATGTATGACATAGGTCAATGTCCTTGTACCAATTTTGAATGAAATTGGTTGAGATATGCCTGAGTTATGGCTCTGTACATGAAAAAATCGTAATAAAATGGCCGCACGGCGGCCATATTGGATCGTATCACAAAAAGAATCGACATGCATATCTATGACACTGGTCAATGTCCTTGTACTAACTTTGAATAAAATCAGTTGAAACATGCCTGAATTATGGCTCTGTACATGAAAAAATCGTAATAAAATGGCCGCCTGGCAGCCATATTGGATCGTATCACAAAACAAATCGACGTGCATCTGTATGACATATGAAGTAATCCTTGTACCAAGTTTGAATGAAATCGCTTCAGGCATCTCTGAGATATCTGCGTGAACGGACGGACGGACGGACGCACGCACGCACGCACGCACACACGGACGGACATGACCAAACCTATAAGTCCCCCCGGACGGTGTCCGTGGGGACTAAAAACATGAAAGATCCCAACAAAATGGCCGCCTCACGCCCATATTGGATCGTATCGCAATATAATTTGACAAGCATATGTAGGCCATAGTGTTATGCCTTTGTGCAAAGTTTGAACAGAATCGGTTCAAGGATATTTGAGTTATGGTTCAAAGACATGAAAAAATCGCAAACAAAATGGCCGCCTCGCGGCCATGTTGGATCGTATCGCAAAATAATTTGACATGCATATGTAGGCCATAGTGTTATGCCTTTGTGCCAAGGTTGAACAGAATATGTTCAAGGATGTCTGAGTTATGGTCCAAAGACATAAAAAATCGCAACAAAATGGCCGCCTCGCGCCCATATTGGATCGTATCGTGATATAATTTAACATGGATATAAAAGCCATAGTGTTATGCCTTTGTGCCAAGTTTGAACAGAATCTGTTCAAGGATGTTTGAGTTATGGTCCAAAGACATGAAAAATCGCAACAAAATGGCCGCCTCGCGGCCATATTGGATCGTATCACAAAATAAATCGACGTGCATCTGTAGGTGATAGTGCTATGCCTTTGTGCCGAGTTTGAACGAAATTGGTTCAGCAGTGTCTGAGAAACTGTTGATGACGGACGGCCGGACGGACGGACGGACGCACAGACGGGACCCAATCTATAAGTCCCCGCCGGACTTCATCCGCGGGGACTAACAAAGCTGTCTGACCAGTGGTTATGAAGAAGATTTTTTACCAAAAACGCCTTTTTTGGTGCTAATTTGCATATTTTCAACAATATCAAAAATTAATAAAAAGAGTTTCTCAAAATCATATATTTTATCCACAAAACCAATATCAAATAAGTAAGTACTGCAGTTCTCAAGATATTTGAGTGGACGGACACCTCACAAATGGACATACATACATACATACATACATACATACATACTGACAGTGCACGCCGACAGATACCCATCCCAATAGCTTCTATAGACTATATTAGTCTATAGTAGCTAATAAACAAGAGTTAATTACATTCTAATTAAAGTAAACAAGACTTGCTTAAATCAAGATTTTCGTCATAAAAAAAACAGCATATCTGTCAGGTTATAGAGAATCTTAAGCTGGTTATCTTTTTATCAGTATTTTCATCCAAGCACATTTTAACTTTCAAATTAACATTGTAAGTAAGTTCTGTTGAATAAGTTGAGACTGTACGTACTCAGAGAAAGCACACTGAAGAGACATATGTTTGAAACTTAAGAAGTTCAAGGTCATCAAAAGCATCATGTAACACTTTCATTGCACTGTTTACACAGATTGCATAATTGCTATAAATAGCATATGAGGAATCTTACAGCCCAGATTTACCATAAAAACCCTATCACTTTGACCACTCGTTTAATTGACCACTCTATTTTTTTTCCTCAAAAAGTAATTTTATTTTATCCTTACCAAGTCAACCATAAATGGAAATTAGAGCTTTCTCTATCTCTATTTATTTGACCACCCTATATTGACAAACTATTTTGAACAATTTCTTTTAGATAACATACAGGGCACAATAAATGACGGTTCAGAATATGTCAAAGTTGGGATTCAGGAAAGTTGCCTTTACATGTTTTAATCCTCCAAGATGGTAAGCATTTCACTATGAATTGTCAAAAAAAAGTTGCACTTTCTGATAATTCTACACTAAAATTATTTTAGCTTTGATGATTTTCTAATTCATTCAATCATTTAAAATCATATTAATTATTTCTTTCTGGGTGAATTGATAGGGTTTATACTGTACAAGAATTACATACAATGTAAGTCAAATTTTGATCAAAAATGACAAAAAAAATTCCTTAAAAATACAGATTTGCATATTTCATCACGATTTGAACAAATCTAAGTTGGGTTGTCCCTAGGGACCTGTATACCAAATAACAAAGCTGTCTGACCAGCGGTTATGAAGAAGAAGATTTTTTACCAAAAACGCCTTTTTTGGCATTAATTTGCCTATTTTCAACAATATCAAAAAATTAAAAAAAACATTTTTTAAAATCATATTTTTCATCTACACAACAAATATCAAATCAGTAAGTACTGCGGTTCTCAAGATATTTGAGTGGACGGACGCCTCACAAACGGACATACATACATACATACATACAGACTGACGACGGACGCCGGACGGATACCCATCCCAATAGCTTCTATAGACTATAGTCTATAGTAGCTAAAAAACTAGTTTCTCAAAATCATATTTTTCATCTACACAACAAATATCAAATAAGTAAGTACTGCGGTTCTCAAGATATTTGAGTGGACAGACGCCTCACAAACGGACATACATATATACATACATACATACATACATACATACATACATACAGACTGACGCATGATGCCCGACAGATACCCATCCGAATAGTTCTATAGACTATAGTCTATAATAGTTAAAGAGAATACATTTAAAACAAAAGGATATGCAAATTATGGATTGTTATGTAAATTAGCCACCCTCTGTTTTGCCAGGCGATGGAAAACACTGTAGATACATATGGTTCACAGACACTACACAAACAGACTTAATTCATATTGGTTACACACTCTAACTGATACAAAGAGACTCAAAATGCTAAATGAGAAAAGTTCTTTAAAAAGTTCTATAATTCAACAGGATCTCAATATGTGAATTAAGTTGTCATTAAACTGTTATTGAGTGTTGTTTCAAATAATTATAATGCTGAGATGGTTAAATCTGATTATTGTTTATCCTTGTGCAAAGTTTATTGAATGCTTTGACATAGATATGTACTCACATCAGCAGATTTGACGAATACACAGCCAGCATCTTTCATCTTCTTTTTCCGTGTTTTGATTCCATCACAATCAATTCCACGCACAGCATCTTCTATGACAACAGTGCGGTATCCATGCTCCACTCCGTCCAGGGATGTGAAAGCCACACAGATATCCACTGCTAACCCACACACATATATGTCTGTAACTCTTCTTGCTTTAAGTTCCTCCACCAGGGAGGTTTGTGACTGCTTCATGTTGTCCCAAAATGCTGAATAGCTGTCAATATCAGGATTGGTCCCTTTATTGATTACTACAGCATCATCCACAATCTATGAACGAAAAAACGACCAATCAAAGACCAGCATGACATATTCATGAAAGAAGGAATAAATAAATAAAGCAATTATGAACACTAATGAAAAAAGTTTTGGATACCCATTTGATTCAAAGTGCAGAAATGACAAAGTTGAAGGTTTTTTCATGTTACAAATACTTTTAAACTTCTGTTTTGTATGACTCTGTGTGATTCATGCACCACACTCATTGTCTGTTCTCCAGTTTTTTTAAAGTTATTTGATTGGCAGAAAGTGTTGGTCAACCATTTGTAGCCATTTATCACCACTTCATTTGTATTTGTAGATGATGATAGTGAGACAGTTTTTTCAAAATTTACAAGATGCTAGATGATGCTGGTGTCTTATGACAAGAGCACAAAAACAATTTTCCAATTTACAAAGAGGAAATCTTTTTCAAAATTTTGATTGATGATTGACTATATGCTAAAGTGCTGTAATCTGGCAATATGGAGTTTGTGAAATATTCTATTCCAATGACCCATTTCTCCCCAAAATACGGTATGATACGTAAAGTCTTAAATTGCCTTAATATTATACATTTCCTTCCTTTTACAGTGAATGACGCAACCAACATTTTTAAACTCTGCAACTGGAGACATGCATTTTTATATTAATTTATTGATTGGGATGTCATTGATTGATTGATTGCAATTTTGATTATTTGCTCTTCCCATATATCTTTGTCAAGTTATACTCTACAACATTCTTACATTTTTTATTTCAAGCCCTGAACAATCAGAGCTGTAATATACAGCATTGTTACATTAGGTGAGTCCGGCTAAGATTCTTAATCTCTTCGCTTTTACAACTCACGTTATTATTACATTAAGTATTTCATTTTTGTTTTCCATGTAGAGATTGACAGATTGATTGATTGACAGATTGACTGATTCTACAAGTCAGAAAGAAAACACATTTCTGAGACCTAGTTTTACAAATCAAGATAATACCACAGTTGTTGGTGGAGAGATAGGTATTTCATCACCTCTGCATGTTGGACCAAACACAAACCCTGTATAGCTAGGCTAACTACTACTGTAGCTCATTCTGTCGTCCTAAAATCGTTGATACATATCGGATACATATTGGAGATTAGGATCACCTATACATGACTTCTTGATGAGATCAATCTAGCTTTGATACCATACGCTAGGGAGTCTGATGGGATGTCATTGATTGATACGCACGACTCACATAGTATTGATACACATCCAAATAGCATAAATGACCCACTATGTTAAATTTCTTGTTATCAGGAAACGTCCAAATTTGGAAATAATTTATTTCCTGAGGTAATAATGCCTGCCTACATTGTATTATGTTGACTCAACACACTTTACTTGGACCCTCACAGATACAGAACTGTTGCTATGACCATGTCTTGATATTTTCTGCTTAGTCACACCTTCAGTAGGTTTTTTTGACAATTACTCTTCACTAGTTTTATGTTCCTACTTTTTGCTAACAGTGACAAGGCAAAATTGGAGGTCAGTGTGAAGCAATGGCTCTGTATCTTAAACAGTGGCTTAGATTGCTTCCTATAATTGTTTCAAACAATTACAGCATTGGACCTAGTTGTGCTGATTTATAAGAAGGGTGAATCTATCATTCACAAAATGATTGATAACCTTGACCAAAGAACAGTGGGAAAAATGTTTATAATTGATCAGCAGGAAACAAATTTTGGGTGAAAGGTTTCTACTTCAGACTTCTGCCTTTACCAATGACCTCACTTTATGAAGGCTGGAGCAGTGTTTTTGCATAAAATGATCACTGGAAAACCTATGGTTCATCATGCAACCTTTCTCAAGCCATATTACAAGCTGCTATTGGTGATACAGTAACCATTCATAATTGTATCCAATCTCCACACAGAGATTGAAGCGCAGTGGGGCAGCAGTGCGGCGTGGATAATTTGAACCAAGCTAGAGGGTCTCCGAGTCGTTGACCGCGCGCCCTTGCCAATCTCTGCTGCAGGCGAATTTAAATATTCCAAACTCGGACTTCTTTAAGTCCTGCGTGCGCCCAACTGGCTAAATAAACGTGGCGGAAATATTAAACGGATAGGAGCAATCCAGCTAGAGATCGCATTTTCCGCACACTGGCAAAAATAATAAATTATACACTAATAAAAATAATAAATAATCTGCTAAAACTTTGGCAATCGCGTCTGCAAAGCTGAAAGCCGTTGGGGAATACATTTTGAATCATCAATTTACATCCCTGTAACCTAGAGCAAGGTCTATGTTTTGCAAGTGTTCACGGAATCGAGGATCGATATTGAAACTAGTGTACTATTCATTTATCTAATTTTTTTTGGTTCAAAGTATTATATATAAAAAAGACAGAAAATGTATATCATGGAAAACGCGCAATACCCAAAAAGTTGGTGAAAACCGTCGCCTGTGGCAGAGATTAGTGTGGCTACAGCTGAGACTCCCTAGCTAGCTTATAATTTTCCACGCCGCTACAATCTCTGTCCGGAGATTGAATTGTATCCTGTCGGTATATAATTTAATTTCTAGACGTGTTTTGAATGATGCGACCCTTTTTTTCTTTCACTTGTCATTAAGTTATATCATGAATTGACTGACTGGTTATAAGGTCAACACAGCAGCTCATTAGGCAGTGTTCAGAGACAAATTGAAGTAAGTGGTCAAGTAAGCAAAGGTTTGGAGTAAAATATGCTATATAAGTAAAGGGAGAGGAGACTGTTAATAGAAAATATGTTTCTTTTAAATATTGGAAATAAGTATAAATGATCAAAAAGATAGCTGAATTTTGTATTTTTTCCAGTTGTAGGTTGCTACATCTGTAAAGGTCTCTAATATCACACTTGGATTTTGATAAAATCAACATAGTTGGAATTCTCTTGACTTAAATCATGACATACATGTAGTACTACATGTATTTCCTAGAAGTCTGGTACTCATAAATTTTCCATCAGTTTGATTACACCGATTAAATATTCAGCAGTAACTGACACATTTCAATACAGTTAAACATTCTGGATTATATACCAGTATATTGATGGTGCAAATACTGCAATCCTATTGGTCGAGATATGAAAATAGCGCTGCTATATTCGCAATATAGCTCGGTTGGAACAGGCACAAGCTCTCAGCTAGAGAAAAGTTCCCTTTTGACATATAAAGCCAGAATTTCAATTTATTATAATGATATAATACCAATAAACCACCCCAACAATGGCTATACAACTTGATTTTGAGGGTGAAGTAGAATTTGAGCACTTCACCTGTTATACCGTACATGCACTCAACATGCACACATGTCCTGAACTGGTCAAAATCTAATGGTATGCAATCGCTGGGTGTGCTTTACTGCTTTATTATCATAGTGCTGTAGATGTATTTGTGATTTCTATGGTGAGCCTGATTCATTTATTTTAAGTGATGAACATCATATTGAGATGGATGAGATATAATTCAAAGGAAACCTTGGTAATGTACAGCAAGCATCAAAACCTCCACTCTACTAATGATGTTGATCAATGTTGTCAAGACAACTCACTGTTTGTTTATCACTTCTCAGTCAGGAACGTGTCCAATTCTACACGATGATCTAGCTTAACACACTAACATGTCCAATTCTATACGATGATCTAGCTTACACTAACTTGTCCAATTCTAGACGACAATCTAGCTTAATACACTAACTTATCGTTCACCCAGTTAAAGTGATGAAATTCGTTTCTTCGCCTCGATAAGTTTGAATGTGCGATGTGTGATAGTGAGCATGCGTGAGTGAGTGCTTCACGAACTCTACAGCGTGTGGAGCGGTCTCAGTCAGAAAAATGTAACAACTTAGCCGGCTATTGAACCACTCTTTTTTGGGAGTGCAGATTTAGCCGAGCAGTTCTCTCTGTGGCCTCTCCACTTGGCGACTGATGCCGTATGTTGTGGGTTCGAACCCAATTGAAAACTAGCCGTATTGTCCAATTCTACACGATGATCTAGCTTACACTAATACAGCTTGTATTTCAAAGATTCCCTACCATTAAAATTACATATATTAAATGACATTATTACACTGGAGAAGAAATAGGTCTTGGATTTTAATGTTTGCTTTTTCACAATGACGCCTTCAAATTTCTACACCTTTTATGATGATTGAGTTACACACAATAATAGTATGAAATTTTCCTGTCACTTTAATATGTTTCCGTTTGCTAAAACTGACAGTCACAACCACAAGATTATCCTCAAAAACAGCATGATACTTGGTAGTTTGGTTTATCATGTCAGTATATTTCTGAAGTATCACACAATATTTTACTATTATACTGCACAAAGAGAACAAATAATGTAATACTTGCTGTACCTTTAGGTTTTGATGTAGCTCAGCTCCCCATGTACCTTGCACACAGTGTGTTGGCCACAATGTTTGTTCACATACTAAATCATTAGGTCCGGCAAATTTCACTGTATCAAACATCTTGGCATCTTCTCCCTGTATCTGCCAACAAAGACGTGTGAAATCTTAGGTGAAAATATCTAGTGCAAAACTATTATGAAATTGAAGATTATGTATCACCGTTTCCATTAAAAGCAGCCAAATCTGACAGCCATAACCCAATTTTTGCCACCTGGGATTTAGGAGAAAGCCAGGAAATTGATAATTAACTAGGCAAATTATCACATGATGTCAGATAGTTAATGCAACAGCTGATATTTGAGATGAAAAAAATCAGTAATGTTTACACAATTGTCAACAGCATCATTCCACGTAGAACGCACTCAATGATATCTGTTGGTTTATTTTCTCTGATGTGACATGTATTTGATGTGCACAATAGATTAAGACTTAAAAGACAGCTAGTGGTCAGTGATCACTTTAAATTTTAGGATGCACCAAGTACAGTTGTCCTATGTCAGTAAATGTCATTTTTTTTTGTATTCTGCTCGATTTTGAGAATGAGTTTAGGATAATTTTTTTTCAGTTTGAATAACTACATCATGTAAAATATTGAACCAATGTGTGGGGCCAGTGTATGATAATATATGCAGCGGGAAACAGTGGTTGGCCAAATAGAAAACCTGTCAGTACTGAATTTTCTTGTATTACACTTTAGAAGAACAGTAATTTTAATATCAATACTCTCCACTGTTATTTTTTCTGTTAGTAATCATAATTCATTCACCAAAAACTGCAGTTTGTTTGAAAATATCAGTGTAAGTACTTTTGTTTTGCATTTAAAAAACATACCATCAAGTTGTCTCTCTCAGACTGCTCAAAAGTGCATAAAAAAATTGTTTCAGTTTTAAAAACTGGTGTACAAGAGGGGAATATCCCTTTGGTACTCTCCCTAGAAAGTGGTGCTGTTTTTGTTTCTGAAAAGAGAACACAGGTATTAAAGCAATTGTCCAAATTCTCAGATGTCACCTTAGAGCATCACAATTTATTAAAATTATATAAACTTGCCTTACAAGAAGGAGCGATACCCTCTTGTAATCTCCCTAAGAAAGTACTTATATTTGTAACTGAAAACAGAATATTCAAGCACTTATCTCTCTCAGATTGCACCTACCTATTAATTTTTTTGATTTTTTCTTAATTGCCATACAAGAGGACAGATAGTCCATCTAGCACTATTCCCAGTAAGCACTCTCTTTTATGACTTTGTCTTTTGAAATAGGTGGTATTTTCAGCAATGTTGTCTTTCTAAAAGTGTACCTAAGGGAATTAAAATCTGTTGTTTTCTTCAATTGTCATAAGGATTACAACACCTTCCCATACACCCCCATGCCATTGCCCCCCATTTTTCTTGTCTGTCATGCACATTTCTCCGCCTGAAAAAATTCCACTGAAAAATCTAATGTATATTCACAAGCGAGTCAATAAAATTTGTATTTTTAGCTTGGAACTACCTAAAATAATACAATCCATTATAAACGAAGTGAAGTGATATTTTATTCAGTACTACAGACTATTGGCCTTCATGCACAGTGGACAAACGACAAAGTCCTTTGAACACCTAATACACCACTCTATGTATTGCAAAGTGATTGCAATAGGGCATACCTGGGGTACGTCAGACAGTTTGATAAATATCAGAGGGGGACTTTTGAACCTCTCAGCAGCAGTAAGAAGTTTTGTCTTACAATTTACCATTTTTAACTCACGTGTTCACAAACGTGGGCTAATGTCGCTAATGTGTCTGTGTGTGTGTGTGTGTGTGTCTGTCTGTCTGTCCGTCTGTCTGTGCGCTTGATATCTCAAAAACGGCTAATAAGATCAGAATCAAATCTGGTACATAGATTCAGTTTGCAAATGGCAAGAACTGATTAGTTTTTGGTGGGTGTGGCTTGCTTACTTTTTGCTCATTTGCATAATTAATTATTTTAGAAAAAAAACGGCTATATATCGAGAACGACTGCACACAATTTGATGAGATTTGGTATAAATGTTGATCTTACCAAGATATATCAGCAGTGGGAACCATTAAGGGGTGACATGAAAGATAGTTGTTAATTTGCATATTTAATGAACTTTCCTGATTAGGGATATATATCTGATTTGACTCAATCAAATTGACCAAACTTGGTATGTATGTTGAAGATACTATGATTTAACATTATTGAAAGTCGTTAAGCATTTTAACTTTAGCCAATTCCTAATTTGCATATTTAATGAACTTTGCTAATCAGGGATATATATCTGAATTGACTAGACCAAAGTTGATGAAACTTGATACATATATTGAAGCTACTATGATACAACATTCTTGAAAGTCATTAAAGGCGGAGCCTCCCTTTAAAAGGGCGCGAAGCTATGGCAGCGTTCAGTATGTAAACGGACACATGCTCCAGAAAATGCCACTTTTAGTTCTTTCCGGCTGCAAAAACGCAGACAGACTGCAAAGAGATCAGCGCAAAGCTGCTGCTAATCGAACTCTGTGGCTATATTCGAATTCTAACGCGACTGGAAGACAATTTTTTAGAAAATTTGAGCGTTGGTGGTGGGGAATCAATGACCATTGGCGATATGAACGGACTGTCAATCAAACTCTTGTACAAACTCTGTTTGCAGGATTAGCGAAAGGTGACAAAAGGTTGAGATCAGTTTATAGAAATCAAACATCGTACTGGCCAGGTGTTTGACTGGGAGGAGAACTCCACTAATGCGAAAAGCTGGGATTGAAAATTGCGGCTTTAAGCATTTTGACTTCAGCCAATTCCTAATTTGCATATTTAATGAACTTCCTAATTAGGGATATATATCTGAATTAACTTGATTGCAGTTGTTGAAACTTGCTATGTACATCAAAGATACTGTGATATAACATTATTGAAAGTCAAAAGACATTTTTACGTCAGCCAATTCCTTTTTTGCATATTAAATGAATTTTCCTAGTTAGGGATATTAATTAGGGATTAATTAGGGATATATATGACTCAATCAAAATTGATGAAATGTGGTATGGACATTGATAACACTATTATATTATTGAAGTCATCAACCATTTTCTCTTCAGCCAATTCCTAATTTGCATATTTAATGAACTTTGCTAATTAGTGATAATTACAAGTTCACTTGACCAAAGTTGATGAAACTTGTCTTGCATATTTACCCTTCCTACATGTATATCAAGGATACTATGATACAACATTATTGAAAGTCATTTAGCATTTTTACTTCAGCAAATCCCTGATTTGCATATTTAATGAACTTTCCTAATTAGAGATATATATCTTTGCATTGACAGGACCATAGTTGATGAAACTTGTCACATATATTGGTATCTATATTGAAGATTCTATGATGCAACATTATTGAAAATCATTAAGCATTTTTACTTCAGCCAATTCCTTATTTGCATATTTAATGAACTTTCTTAATTAGGGATATTTATCTGAATTGACTAGATCAAGAATACACTCTTAAATTACAAAAGAAAGTTACCCGCTGGAGGAGGAAAAATTGGATCTCGAATGTAACTGCTCGGAAATTACTACCCCAAGAATCCAAACCCGGCCATTTTTACAGCTTTGCTAAAATACATAAAAAGGACAACCCTCTCCGACCAATAGTTCTTACATTTATTTGTATTTTAATACTTAATTTATCCCTTTGTATATGGGCCGGTGGCCTTGGAATGCAAATAAAACCTAACTAACCAATGCCAATCCCTCACCACCCGTCTTTCTATGTACGTTGACTATTACCTTCAACCCATTGTTCCTGGTCACCCTTGATGTTCAATCCCTCTATACTAACATTCTGCATGACTTTGGTATCAACTCTGTTAGAGAATTTCTTACAATGCACGTCGATAACACAGATCTACTAATTGAAATGCTCCAATTCATCCGTGAACACAACTTCTTCACTTTCCAGGGTAGTTTTCTACCTTCAAAAACATGGGACGGCTATGGGTTCTAAAGTAGCCCTAACCTCGCAACGGGCAAAATTGAAATACTATCCAGTATTACAGCGGAGGCGACTGGAAACTGGACACCCAATTTGCAAATTACCCAGCTGTATTGCTGGCCATATAGTGAATTCACTTGGTAATTAGCAAGCGACTTTGGTAACTTGTCAGCGATATCGTTTTTCATTTCAGTCAGGTGCAGACACTTTGTGCAAGCAGGAGGTATGTTGCCATAAGGCTTATCTGGGTTTGTATAATTCAGTGTAGGGGTGGCTGCTTGTTGCCTCATGGGATTCAAAATGAATAAAGATAATAATAATATCTGGAATAATATCATACAGTGGAGCCAAAGTAAACCACTCAATAAAGATATTTCATCAAGCTACATTTGGTCTCATTCACTGCTCTCTGAATTTCAACAAAATCTCCATCATGTTCATGAATTGTAAGTGTTGTGTTATGAATGAGTGGTTTCTTCCAAATAGAACAGCCAATGATTGGATATGACTTTTTGGCGGCAAAACTTCAGAGGCCGATATGATCAGTCAAAACAATGTGTCCCGGCAGACAGTGCAGTGTGTCTGGGGAAATTGAAAACAACTGCACTGCAGACAGTCTGTCTGGGGAAATTAAAAACAGCTGCACTGATCTTCATATAACTAACAAGACACTGTGATAAGGTCAAAATATGTACAAGAAATTATGTTTGGTCTGCAGAGGATAAATTACAGTGACACCATTTTTTTCCTTTGATCATGGTATAGGTAGGACAAACAAATTGTCTGAATAAGACTAGTGGCTGGACCAGTGCGTGGTAATGTTATCTCAATCTTCACCACAGAGTGCCAATCATCAACTCTCATATATAACCCTTGGAAGAGCTGGTTTTTCATTTGTACAAACAGAATTTCTGACTGCATCAAGTTGGCTTAATCAACAGTAAAGTGGCCTCCAAAGTTGCAGTGTCTCTATAGTTCAAAGTTACATGTATTAGCCGAAATGATAACTTCTCCTGAACCTCACTTTAAACTCGTTTGGGTTGTTTGGGTGTAAACTGAAACCACAAATGAGGCCAGACAAAGAGTCTCCACATGACTACACCCCACTCAGAAGGGAACCAGCTGCACCATTTGGACGAAACCACTCATTTACAACACCTGAAATCGACACAAACAAAATAATTTTATTGAAATTCAGAGAGCAGTAAATGAGACCACAAGTGTAGATTGAAAAATTATCTTTATTTCAGTAGTGTAGTATATTATATCCCCATTATATCAACACAAATATCATAATTATCTTTATTCATTATGAATCCCATGAAGCAACAAGCAGCCACCCCTATACTGAATTATACAAACCCAGATAAACTTTGTGGCAACTACGCCCTGCTTGCACAAAGTGTCTGCACCTGACTGAAATGAAAAACGATATCGCTGGCAAGTTACTGTGGTTTTACGACTTATCCGGACACCAAACTTGCTAATTACCCGGCAACTTCGCTGATGATATTGAGACTTTGATCGGTAATTACCAAAACACTTTGGTAATTCACCTCAAACTTGATACTTGATCTGGCTGCATGAGTGCTCCATGGGGTACACAATGTGTATACAAAGTCACTGATAAGTATCATACTAGTGCCATAAACTAATTTGTGACCAGGGGTTGGCATTCCACTGAACAGCATTCCTCAGTAAAACCAACATATGTACATGTGTGCTGTTCATTCGTGTTACATGTAAAACTCAACTACGGAGAGGTAAGGAGAGTATAATGGGTCGTTTGAGTTTTCTCAGTGCAGAAAAACTATTACTAACGTTAAAACAAGCTGACATTGGAATTCCTGTTACAGCATTGTGAGGAAAATCCTACATTATCCAGTTTATTTAATCCTATGACCCTCCGTCTCCGTCACATAAATAGAATAGTCCCACTCCACGCATCCGCCATTGGTTTTCCTCCTCTAAAACCTGCAGTTTCATTCATTTGAAGCAATTATCCTTTCATCTGTAAAGAGTTTTTACTGGTGACTATTACAATTTTCACTGCCAGTTGTTGTTTTCATAAGATGCAGACCATTTGATACTGAGTACACTGAGTTGCTTTTACGTGCAGGCAATGCAGATGCCACTTCACAGTTCAGACTGTGCTGTTGATCGGCAAAGTACAAGACGTCTTTGTTTCACTTTTTTTATGTCAAGATATGATTCATATAGAAATTTTACCAAATGTCACTGATGGGATTGTGTTTTCAATTTCATTTGATGCAGGGATATGAAATACTGTGTCAGTTTAGCTCGGAATCGTTGCTGAGTTTGCTGCCTTTTGGCAATGGTTGTCTATCAGCATAAATGTGATCGAGGAATGCCCGTTCATGAAGATAGAGAGATTGAAAATCTTTTCTGTATTCTAGGTTCCTTTTCAATTTCTTCAGGTGTAAGTCGATTTAGGAAAGAGATTGAAAGTTTGAGTGGTGTTCAATAATTGTGCCTAAATCAGCACGAATTGAAAACACGAAAAGTATATAAGTAGGACTGTTCAATCAGACATGATGTCACGGCATGATGTCCATTGAAGTTACAGAAATCTTTTTGGTGCAGTGGGCAGGTTAACTGCAATGCAATTTGTATTTGTCCTGTGCCATTTTCATCTCTTTGTTCAGCAATGTTTTGTATGGGTACACTGTTGAAAAGTTTGAGTGCAAACTCATGTCTCAAATTGGTTTATGCTATCACTGTATTGCACTGAGATGTCGGCGTCTGTGTTTACACTTTGCCACCCATGGAGTTACTGCAGGCAGATCAAGTATCAAGTTTGAGGTGAATTACCGAAGTGCTTTGGTAATTACTGATCAAAGTCTCAATATCATCAGCGAAGTTGCTGGGTAATTAGCAAGTTTGGTGTCCGGATAAGTCGTAAAATCACTGTAACAAAGTCCCTCACTAAGTACCAAGTGAATTCGCTATATGGTCAGCAATACAGCTGGGTAATTTGCAAATTGGGTGTCCCATTTCCAGTCGCCTCCGCTGTAATAACACACCCCTCCAGCCCACACAATGATGTAGATTTATTGACGACGTCCACTTTACCTGGATCCATGGCCTCTCTGCTCTCTTGAAATGTCCACCAGCACTACAATGAAGTACACTCAACCATCAAATTCAATATGGAACAATATAGCTCAAAACACATTGCTTTCTTAGATACTGATATGTCAATACAAAACAACTCTATTCAAACTTCGATCTACAGTAAACCCATAGATGAACATCCCTATCTCTGGCCTATATCCTGCCATCCTAAACACACTTTCAATTCAAATTTGGAGCCAAACTCTCCATTATCGACGTATCTGTTCAGACACTTCAACTTATGACAAAGAAACCAAAGAAATAACACATCATTTTTCAAAACGAGGATACAAATCCCAAACAGTCAAAACTTGCATTGAAAATGCCAGAAACATAGAAAGAAACGACTTACTTGCCACCAAACCCACTGATAAGCCCCAACACAAGAGAATCCCCTTTAATTGTCACCACCTTCAACCCCACTCTTCCTAAGATTTCCAACATTATCTGCAGACACTGGGGTATCATTTCCCAGGACAGAGAAATAAACAAAGCCATTCCAGAAATACCGATCACAGCATTCAGACAACCTCCAAATCTAAGAAAAATTCTCGTATTAAAGAGCAGACCTCAAAAACCTACCACGTACATCAACCCACAACAGGTGAAACTAAACGCTGCGGTAACTGCAATCAATGCCAATTCATTACAGAAACCAACACAATCACCAGCTCCACAACAGGTAAAACCAACAACATCATCGGTAAAATCTCATGCAACACCCGTAACCTCATTTACATTATCACCTGCCAAAAATGTTCAAAACAATACATTGGGCAGACGAAAAGGGAACTCAAAAGACGAATTTACGAACATATATACACAATCCGCAGTCGTAAACCCACCCCAGTCTCAGGACATTTCAATCAACTCAACCACAATCCATCTCACTTCCAAGCTACTGGTTTATATAAAGTACACACTATGAATACCCGTAAAAGAAGACTATGTGAACAAAAATACATTATAGAAATTGACACACTCACACCCAAGGGCATTGACCGAAGAGAAGGGTAAAGCTACTTTCCCGCATTTTCAACTCTTCCCTTTTTTCCAACCACCCAGGGGACCCCTTAGTTTAGACTATATTTTTCTATCTAAGGAGTCCCTCCGCCATGAACTTGCTCATTCTGACCCTCCACTTCAGCTGGTACAGTTCTACTCGCCGCACCCAGGTCCGTTTCATTCCATTGTACCTTTGTTTCAACAACCTTTTTTGTTTCAAACGGCTTACTGATCTTTAATTTTTAGTCATAGCGCTTTTAAATGTTTTTAAATAATTATATATTTGTATACTTCATGGCCTTTTAGAATTAATCTGTGGTGAATGTTGTTCGTTATGTTGATCATAATACTTTCAATGAATTTGCAAACATGTGACAAAGGTTCAAATTTACACATAACTGCAATATATAATGAAACACGTGAGCATTTGTACAATGTTGGTGCTCTGAGTCAAAAACTAACTCAATCCCAGACAAACATTGAACAGAGAAACAACATTTTGGGTAGCATTTTGCATTCTAGCCACGTCATGAGTGGCCTTGGTGTAATTGTCCACCCTTCAATGTCAAGGTCAAAGCATCCTATCATCCTAATTTTGACAAAGACATGGCTCTAGAATGGATCAAATCAACAGCTGCATGACAAAATAATCTTGAAATGGTGTGCTCTCAGTCTTCTGTTGCTGATCAACAATTCAAAGAATATTGTTCTTCTCAGATGTTTTCATAATTCTGATGATTTTGCTGCTATGACAATAGTACAGACACTTGTGCCTGTGGGTTGGCAGGATGGCACAAGGGACCCCAGGCTATTTTTCAGGTCACTATACATGTACATGCAGGGATATAAAAAATAGCTGGCAGCCGTAAAAAACAACGGGCTGTCAGCTAAAATTTGCCGGCTGTGAAAATTTAGATTTAGTAAAAAATCAGGACATTTTGAACAAACTTAGTGTGCACATACACTACTTGTAGCTGCATGTATTTTTATTTTGCCACCTGTAACCAAAATTTTCTACATCCCAGACATGGATGTCCTGTGGCCCCGATGTAGCAGTAGGTAACTTACTTTATACACGGTCACTCCACAGTATCAGCAAAGTGATGACAATTTCCATAATAAGGTCATCACTCTCACAGTTTTATAATATTTTTTTGGCAAACCAATTGTGTGGGCTCACTCAGAATCTGTGCAAGTAAATGAAGTTTTCCTTTCTAATTCTTTGGAAAAATTGAAAATTTAATTTTTTCTTGAGTTATTAAAACACGACAACAGAGGCAATTTTGATTTTGAAGCATGGGTTAATATTGGGTAACTCGTTTTTTCTGGTACCTAAGTGAGTACAGTTACATGTACCCCTGATTTCTTATCTTGATTTTCAAAGCACTGGCTAAAGTTTCCTTGATGTAATTTGAGCAAAAATTTACGGAAAGTCTTTCAATTTTTGTGGTGCAATACTACCTTTAGAATGGATGAACATGTTTGATCAATTGAATTTTAGGTACACCAAGTACCTTCGGGATCATTTATATTGACAACTATGTCGCAATAATGACAGTACAGCCAAAGCTGTAACAGCAATGTGATAGTAACTTGGTTGTAAGTCACTTTATGATTGTATTGGTTTGTTAACAAAATACATCTAGATTTCAACCTCCAACATACCTACTAACAGTGAAATCAGTAAAGCATGTTTCCCATCTACAATTACCAAAGCTATAGTACCAGGTAAAATCAACTTGTTTTCATATAAATTCAAAGGAACTCCTTATCGCAATCTCGGACATTGAGATTATCAAAAATTCATGAATTTTGATGTTGCCACAGCATCATGCTTTAGTATTTATCTTGATTGTCTACTACGTACATGTCTGAACTTTGTCAATCATTCCGCCAACATGAATAACTCTACTTTGACCTTAAGAAATGCAATGTTTTCACAACTTACTGGAGAAGATGGATGTATGTTTCTCTCTTTCACATTCTCAAAGAATGATATATGATCAGCTGGATGCCAGTCTTTGGTATAAACTACAACATCAAACAGTTCTTCTTCCAGTAATTTATTAATGACTGGTAAGACTTCACTTCCTTCTTGGCATGCTGGAGAGTTTCTTAATGCTAATGAGCCGTCAATGAAATCATTCTGTACATCAACAATCACAAGTGCTGAGACAGGTGATAAGACCTAAGATAAGAAAACACAATGTGCTTAGTACAAAAATCATAATGTTGCATCTTAATCTGACAAATTGTTCATTAAACATTTGCCTCTGAGTTATTTATCAAACATGTATCTCCTTCTTATAATTTACTTCACTTGTAAAAATTGTCATCAACAAGCATGTTACATTAAAATCAACAGCATAAAATGTAATCACTAAAGTTTGTGCAATGAATACAATCCACAAAAATGATGATGAATAATGATGAATAATTGATTGTTAATTTCTTTCTCTCACCCCCCCTCTCTCTCTCTCTCTCTCTCTCTCTCTCTCTCTCTCTCTCTCTGAAACCATACAATAACAGTTTATAGTCATTAGACTGATGATAAGAATATTCATCAACAGTTCTGATATCGATGCATAAGTAAATAATATAGGGAGCAGTACACAACTTTGACACTGTACAGAAAACAAGGCACTTTACAGTATAGTTTTAAAATATGTGAGCTTTCTAGGCTATCCACGATCAATCATAAAGTGTCATAAATCCTGATAGAAGAAGTAGTTTTAATTGAATGTAAAACAGAAAAAAAAGTGGTCTCTGTTGTCAGCTCCTGCTGAAAAACAACACTAATAGAACTACTGGATAGAACTCCAAAATGAAAGTTAGAGAAAATTGACATGGCTAGAGAGACTGAGCTAACTGCAGTTAATGCATTTCATTATGCACCATGATAGCAGACTACTGATGATTGTATTCAAGTACAGGTTAATGACCTTTGCACTGAAAAAAATGCATAAATTTGTAATTTCTATGGCAACAAATAGGTAGCGATTAAGACAATAACATTAATAATGAGGGGGTCCTTAGGAAGATAATGATGACTTTCAAACCTTTAGAACAAGTAGTTTTACGAGAAACGTTTTGACCGAAATGGAGAAAACTGGGAACTTTATACACACCAAAATTGATTGGAAGTGTACAAACAGCTATAGAATATGTAAATGTCATGTTCATTTTATCATGCCTTTGGAGGAGCATCCCTAAGAAGCTATATATTGAATTTCAAAGCTGTAAGACTGGTGGTGATATATTTTGTAATATTTTAACCAAAATGAGAAATGAGTCTCAAAAATTTGCATTTGAACAGAACTGAATAAGGTCATCCCTGGGATCTTACAAAGCAAATTTGACTCCGGTAGGACTGGAACTTTTAGAGAATAAAAGGTTGTGAAGAAATTCTCAAACCTGTAAACATACAAATTTTACACTAATTATCATAATACTCAATAAGGGAATCCAAGGAAGCTGTATCAAATTTGAAAGCCATCAGACTAGCGATATCTGACAAAACGTTTGACCGAAAATTGGCCCCTGCAAAAGTTTGGTAATCCTGAGTGAGTTGTTGCATAAAATCAGAAAGTTTCTGGGCAGTGGTTTCTGAGAAGAGGAGTGAACTACATACTAAATTTAATATACTAAAGAGAATTAAACAGTCAAATTGATACATGCCATGTTATAAATCAGATTCAAATTATTTATAACTCCATTATTATAAATATTATCTATCCAATATTTACTGTATGTGTGACAAAATCAAATCAAGCTGTGTCTGAGTGAGCAACTTGAACTCTGAGGGAGCTATTCTCTGAGTCAGCAACTTGAACTCTGAGGGAGCTATTCTCTCAGTCAGCAACTTGAACTCTGAGGGAGCTATTCTCTCACTCTTACCTCTCAGCAAGGTCTACAAAAACTCAAATATGATAAAATTCACCAATTTGAAAACGTCTGGTTCTGAAACCATTTATCTCTATAAAATTTTAAAGATCTATAGAATGACCAAATAAATTACAAGGGAGCACGAAAATGGTAACAAAATCCATCTATTTTGTGCAATTCAATGGCCCTGGGACAAATTTCCTGTACCGTACCACACAAATTGGAATCTCACACAAAAACACATTTCATATAAATCAACGCAAAAGGACAATGACAGGCAAAAACAGGAAGTGTGGTTAAATATGTAAATTGTACCAACAAATGGTACACATGGTATTCTAATGAGTTAGGATATTTTTTCAATCTGTATTGACCTCAACTGTATACATCTCTTTAGACATTTTGTTTCAATTTGGTCGTGATTCCATTCCTAACTTTTATCAACATTGGTCAATTACATTAAAAATACATTTTTGTTGTACATATAGCTAACAGATCCACATTATTTTGAGTCAGAATACCTCAAAACCACCAAATTTTGCAATGACATGAACTACAAGACCTCTATCCTAAAAATATGTTTATACCAGCTTGTTGAACCAGAAGTGAAACCTTTAGGCCAGCCTGATTTGCATATAAACTTTTAACCTGAAAAATAAGTTGCAATCAGAGTGAGAAGACGACTTCAAGGACATTTTGTCTGTGTTTAACAACAAACAATTGACCATTTTCATAATCCTACATGACCTCTCATACTCATCATTTTTTTATGGTAACATTATTTTAAACTTCAACAACATTTGCAATGAGGAAACTGTATATTTTCGCTGAAAATAAGTCTAACAACATAAAACCTACAGATAATTCAGTGAACAATGTTGGCATTTTACCATGTCTATTGGAATTGTTGGACTAATGCAGGTACCAATGAAACAGCAGAATGTGAGGTCTGTGAATTCAGGGTCACAACAGTGTTGAACCGTGTCTCTATTCACACATTCTAACAATGGTAGAAATTCTTATCAGCATACTATCTTGGAGGAGATAAACAATCAAATTGGGTTACAAAGATGACATAAAATATGATTAATATTTCAACATAAAATGTTATTGATATCATTAGAATGATGAACTACTTGCGAACATACGGTACATATCTTATGTTTGTCTCTTGTACAAATAGATTAAATATCATCTCACCTGTCTGAACCAATACTTCCAACATATCTCAAATTCTTCCATGTTTATTTTACCATCCTACAGGCATGAAAATATAGATAAAATTTATTTCACTAAAATAGTTCAAAATCAATGTGTTCAGTAGATATCTACTGTATGTGCTGTATAGCAACTCTCTAGCAGAATTGCTGTAGCATGGTTAATTTTGCGATTACTGATCACAAACCATTATATTGTACAATACATGTATGTCATTTTTACACCATGAACTCGAAAACAATGTGAGCGAAAAGTAATGCTATGAAAATTGAATCAATTACATGTGCAGCATCAGTACCTAGAAATATTGTTAAAAGCTTGTCAATGATCACTTATGGATACAATTTAACAATTATCTGTGATGATATGCATCAGTTTGTTTATTCAGCGGTTGATATTCAGTATTCAGATATTGAGACTGGATCACTGCCCAGTGGTTGATATTCAGTATTCAGATATGGAGACTAGACCACTGTACAATGGTTGATAATTCAGTATTCAGATATGGAGACTAGATCACTGTACAGTGGTTGATATTCAGTATTCAGATATGGAGCCTGGACCACTGTACAGTGGTTGATATTCAGTATTCAGATATGAAGACTAGACCACTGCACAGTGGTTGATATTCAGTGTTCAGATATGGAGACTGGACCACTGTACAGTGGTTGACATTCAGTATTCAGATATGGAGACTGGACCAATGTACAGTGGTTGATGTTCAGTATTCAGATATGGAGACTAGACCAAGCACAGTGGTTGATATTCAGTATTCAGATATGGAGACTGGACCACTGTACAGTGGTTGATATTCAGTAGTTTAGATATGGAGACTGGAACATTGCACAGTGGTTGACATTCAGTATTTAGATATGGAGTCTAGACCACTGTACAGTGGTTGATATTCAGTATTCAGATATGGAGACTAGACCAAGCACAGTTGTTGATATTCAGTATTCAGATATGGAGACTGGACCACTGCACAGTGGTTGATGTTCAGTATTCAGATATGGAGACCAGACCACTGTACAGTGGTTAATATTGAGTATTCAGATATTGAGACTAGACCACTGTACAGTGGTTGATATTCAGTAGTTTAGATATGCAGACTGGACCACTGCACAGTGGTTGATATTCAGTATTTAGATATGGAGACTGGACCACTGTACAGTGGTTGATATTCAGTATTCAGATATGGAGACTGGACCACTGTACAGTGGTTGATATTCAGTATTCAGATATGGAGACTGGACCACTGTACAGTGGTTGATATTCAGTATTCAGATATGGAGACTGGACCACTGCACAGTGGTTGATATTCAGTATTTAGATATGGAGACTGGACCACTGCACAGTGGTTGATGTTCAGTATTCAGATATGGAGACCGGACTACTGCAGAGTGGTTGATATTCAGTATTCAGATATGGAGACTGGACCACTGTACAGTGGTTGATATTCAGTATTCAGATATGGAGACTAGACCACTGTACAGTAGTTTATATTCGTATTTAGATATGGAGACTGGACCATTGCACAGTGGTTGATATTCAGTATTTAGATATGGAGACTGGACCATTGCACAGTGGTTGACATTCAGTATTTAGATATGGAGACTGGACCACTGTACAGTGGTTGATGTTCAGTATTTAGATATGGAGACTGGACCACTGTACAGTGGTTGATATTCAGTATTTAGATATGGAGTCTAGACCACTGTACAGTGGTTGATATTCAGTATTCAGATATGGAGACTGGACCATTGCACAGTGGTTGACATTCAGTATTTAGATATGGAGACTGGACCACTGTACAGTGGTTGATATTCAGTATTTAGATATGGAGTCTAGACCACTGTACAGTGGTTGATATTCAGTATTCAGATATGGAGACTGGACCATTGCACAGTGGTTGACATTCAGTATTCAGATATGGAGACTGGACCACTGCACAGTGGTTGATATTCAGTATTTAGATATGGAGTCTAGACCACTGTACAGTGGTTGATATTCAGTATTCAGATATGGAGACTGGACCATTGCACAGTGGTTGACATTCAGTATTCAGATATGGAGACTGGACCACTGCACAGTGGTTGATATTCAGTATTTAGATATGGAGTCTAGACCACTGTACAGTGGTTGATATTCAGTATTCAGATATGGAGACTGGAACATTGCACAGTGGTTGACATTCAGTATTTAGATATGGAGACTGGACCACTGCACAGTGGTTGAAATTCAGTATTTAGATATGGAGACTGGACCACTGCACAGTGGTTGATGTTCAGTATTCAGATATGGAGACTGGACCACTGCACAGTGGTTGAAATTCAGTATTTAGATATGGAGACTGGACCACTGCACAGTGGTTGAAATTCAGTATTTAGATATGGAGACTGGACCACTGCACAGTGGTTGATGTTCAGTATTCAGATATGGAGACTGGACCACTGCACAGTGGTTGAAATTCAGTATTTAGATATGGAGACTGGACCACTGTACAGTGGTTGATATTCAGTATTCAGATATGGAGACTGGACCACTGTACAATGGTTGATATTCAGTATTTAGATATGGAGACTGGACCACTGTACAGTGGTTGATATTCAGTATTCAGATATGGAGACTGGACCATTGCACAGTGGTTGACATTCAGTATTCAGATATGGAGACTGGACCACTGTACAGTGGTTGATATTCAGTATTCAGATATGGAGACTGGACCACTGTACAGTGGTTGATATTCAGTATTCAGATATGGAGTCTTGACCATTGCACAGTGGTTGACATTCAGTATTTAGATATGGAGACTGGACCACTGCACAGTGGTTGACATTCAGTATTTAGATATGGAGACTGGACCACTGCACAGTGGTTGATATTCAGTATTTGAATATGGCATGATTTAAATGGCAATTAAAAATAGGTACAATAGCTTGAAGATATGACATTCTTTTACTTGTAAATGTGTGTTTCAGAGAAATGTATGCACTGGAAAATTTACACAGATAACAATTGCAATATCTGTCCAGTAGATGTATTCTTAGTTTAAAAATAAAATGTTGGAATGACATACATTGTACATACATTGAAGCAATGGTTGATGGGAGTTGGATCCTGTCAATGATTTTTGCAGTTCCATATTGACATTTGTATGACATGACATGGTTACCAACTCTGGAAATGTCACACGACATGTTAACACTTGCAAAATAAATGTATGCAAACAGTTGATAAGAACTGTATAAACATTATCTTTCACACACAAAATTTACCAAATATGATGAAAGTATCACTGGAATCTTCTAATTTTGAAAGTCTATCATTGATGACATCATCCCAAATGTCTAACATTGTACAGCTATGAATCTTTTGATGAACTAACAAAATGGCATCCCTGAAAACTGTACTACAAAACTTGAAAATTTTCTTGTTCACATACATATAGATAATACCATGGACAGCGTGGACTTTGTCCTGTAAAATCAAGACTTTATCAGAGAACCGTTATTTTCCAACACATCTATATGTAGATTTTTCAAAACATCCAAACAAGTTTTAGAGTAAAGTACTACATCAACATCATACAAGTCACATGATTCAGAATATATGGGTAATTATAGAGGGACTGTAGTGTGAAAAATTGATCAAAGAAACATATTTTAGACAGGATAGTGTTCAACAATTATTAATAATTTTGTCAACCACACTGTATACCAAATCTTTCCCGCATCAGTTTTGAAGTAACTGTCCATCTGACTGTTTCCAACATCTCAATTCATCTTGGACATGATAAATGCAGTGTCCAGCATAACCATACCAATATGAATATGTAACAATATTAATGTGTGCCAATTTTATCAAATTACAATGAAAGATTTGTCCACATTGAGAATTGTGACACCAGAAAAGCTTAAACATTGGAGCAGTTCATTCACACTTGCAGATATATCTTCAACATTTAAGGAGACGGGGATCTGAAACTAGGAATAAACACTCCAAGTAACAACTCAGAAATCCGATCTAACCTTATCAGAATCCAGTAGTTCTACCAAAGCTTCCTCTTGTTGCTCTGTTAAATGGTAACCATCACTATGGTTATGAACAAATAACTGCTTGCACAATGCACTGAACTCATTGGCATCTAAGAGACCATCTCTGAGAAAATGAAGACATAGACAAATGTATTAGATTATGAAACGGTTTTACAAATATTTTGTACAATATGTGTGGGCTATGATTGAGACTGAAAAAATCATTGTATTTGTAAAACCACAGGACTGTGGTCAAACTTAACATATAGGGCAAAGATTACATATGTTATATTAGGACATACTGTTACAAATGACCAAATTTCAGCAGTTTGTGATAAAATGTGCTCGAGGATCATGATTAACAGTAAAAATAACCCAAAAAATAAGGAAGAATATGTAGATGTTTTTACAGAATAGTCCACGGCATTTGTAAACAAGACTGCACATAAATCTCACATGCTGTTTGACAGACACTGCACGTATAACTGACATAACACCAAAAAGTAAAGAATTGAATCTGTGCAGCAATGTGATAGTAACCATATTTGATTGTGTGACATGATTAAAATCATACTTGATTCAATCTTTTTTATCAAATCTCACAGGATTTACCTTCAAGTGTAGAAAAACATATGTTGGGCCAGAGAGTTTGAACAATGGTAGGCTGGGTTTCCAGAAATACATATATTTTCCTAGTTCAATGATAGGTTACACTGATAATATTGGACAGAAATGAAAATGTCATGGTTGTAAAATGTACAGCAATTTTGTCACAAACATTACTGATCTGGCATTCTGCATACAGTACATCATAATTGCATGTACATTCCACATGCATTGTACAATTTTCAAATGCCATCAAAGTACAAGTCTCTGTAAATTCCTAAATTCCTGTACATATTGATGTCAGTATTGCTCTCATGGAAAAACATCTCTAGTAACCTAGATCAAATAAATTGAGGCTAATCCTTCCCAACTATCATTCAAACGTTTGGTGCTTCCAAAGAAATAAAAGAGTTTGCTATTTATTAACTCAACCATGAAAGATCACTACAATTCTCAGCTGCTGAAAATCCTTTCACAGAAGAACAAGTATAGAACTAATGGGTTTGTCCTCTTCATTGCACTATTTTTCATTATTTTTCAGTGCTTCCCACGGTCATCCGTAAGCAATGCTTGATTAATGCATTTCTACTGATCCAAACGGATTATCAATATTCAATACAAATGGATCCCTGGGCACATAAATCACTCGATGCGTAAATAATACTAATTGAAGACTTAGAAAACTCTTTTGTTGACCCTGTAAAACTCAAAGCATGCACACCAATACCAGGTCATGATCTCACACCAATACCAGGTCATGATCTCACTTACAAATGGTACAATGATAGGGCACAGCTTTTTTTAGCATCTTGATAAATGTAAACTTGTTATCATGCAGCTCTTATAAGTTTAAGAAAAAAGTTAATTCTGAGTAATTGGATGATATATAAATTTTAACAAAGCTCTTGCCCTTCAAGATAAGCCAATTTTAAAATGCCACTTTATAAACACAACAAAATCAGCAATTTTCTGTGTGCTTTGTGAAGTGAATTTTATTTTCACAAACCTTTCCTATTCATAATTTATCTCATAAACTTTTGACAATATCACATTATTTAATACAGAAGAGAAACCTCAAAAATTCTATCAAATGTTATTCATATCATTCCATGTCCATTATCAGTGTACACACATTTACAGTTCTCATATGAAAGTGATCATTTATAGTGTCAGCATGTGGACCTACAAACTTCACACAGATCTACAGCATCAAAACTTACTGGACAGTCTGTTTTGAATCAAAATGTACTCACACAGTGACATTCCCACATTTCAGCTTCAGGCTTTGATTGACTTCCCAAAATGCTGCACGTTTGACATTTTAAACCCAATTATTATATAGCAAATTACAACTTAGGTCTGGAGTCTGGCATTTTAGAAACTTTGAAAAGGCAACTGAAATGAGCTCTGCAACTTTGCCACATCAAAGTTAGACTCTATAATGTTAATCATGGGAGCTAAAATGTAATATGCTGCCTACAATGAACTGGGACAAACATTTCTAAAATGCCAAATTTGCAGCTAATTTTAGGTCTCCTACCAATGTAAGACACTAAAATGTGAAAAGTGCCAATCTAACATGACACGTGCACATCTGATCGTCTATAATGTGCAAAGTATCATAGATGAGCTACATATTTGTTTCGTAAAACGGGAACCATAGAGAGATGCCTTTACATGTAGCCCATTGGCTTCAAAAATTCCAAACGTGCTAATGTGCAGCTTCTTGGAAACTTGTAGTCCATTGGTTGGACCACACTAATTGTTCCTATTGAATTATTTCCAAACAGCCAATCACGTAAAGAATAAGCATAGTTTCAGTATAATTACAATCTGCCTATCAGATATAACCTTCAGAGCCGCTGCATATTTCTGGGTACCACATTTCTAGTGCATTTTCACCAACTTTCGACGGGACGCGGACGGGCTGTGAATCTTTTGGTACCTCCATGGGATACAATCCGATTGATCGCAAACAATGCTGCCACTTATAATCTGAAGAGGTGATGTGACTGAATCAAGCTTGTAACGAATACAAGATGTTAATAGATGTTGGGGCTAAACCTCCACATCATAATGCAAAATGAGTGCATGGGATCGTTGTTTACTCTAGCTACCAGGTAGAGAGGAGTTGACGTGAGTGGTAATTTACAAACTATGTAATTACGTAACTGTCGATAGATCAACATTGGCAGTGCAGTGGATTGCAGACCCCGGAATTGCAGACAACCCTGCAATTTCAATACTATGTGCAACTCAACCTTGAACCAAGTAACACGGTTGCACTGACGCTTATTAAACTACAATCAGTCTTTGAAATTAAAGGAGCAACACACCGAGACTTCGTAGCAGGTAAATACCACCTTTGCGAAGCGATCAACAGGCTTTTTGCACTGCCAGTCTTGTTGTCAACCACAGAACACCTTTATTCGCGATGCTTGACCGTGTCAGTGGATCCTGGATGGTGAAAACAATATATATACATATATTCTTTTATGTATCAAATACTTACCTGTCCTTATCGAAGTGATCAAAGCATGTCTTTAAACCATTTGTGTCGGAGAAGTCCGTTTTCCTCAGCGAGTCGAAGTAGTTCACGTCCTCATCAGCCATCTTGCAGCAACTGCCGATGGTCTGCTCTAATCAGGTGACATGCTGTAGACCGCATCACGTGACCAAGATCGCTCCTCACACAGCGGCAGGGAGAGAATGGTCTTCCAGGGAGATTGTCTATTGTATACATAGACAGATAGACAGTGGGCAGGTCTTCCTCCTCTGCTGCCTATGTTTGTACAGTGATCTGCTTTACAGAACAGACAGTTCATTATTAAAAGCTTTGAAAAATTGGCAATAGCTTTTGAAGCTAATAGCAATGACCACGTTGAGTAACCGTGCAATGTACAGATTGAGGGGAAAGGCTGGAAAGGAAAAATCTTCGCACTTCACAGAAACAGGTTTTTCAGTAGGAAAGTAAAGGTCTATCTGGAATGATAAAAATTCCACATCATAGGACTGTAATTTGTATTAAAACTTTGAACATAAAGATTGCAAACAGGCTACAGCCATGCTTTAAGAAGAGTGCACAAATAGGCCTACTGCAGATTGAGACTATAATCGTCGAGACCAGATTGACACTAGTGTAAGATATTGCAGGGCTCGAAATTAACTTTTTTCCTTGGTAGTACACTTGGGCTACCATTTTCTGAAGTTGGTAGCCCAGTGACAATGGCTGGTAGCCTACGCATATTTTAGTTTAGGGTTATTGTTTTTCATTACCCAGACAAGGAAAAGCAATTTTTCAAGATTCTGCCCATGAAGTGAATTTTCTAGTCATTTGATGTGAATACTTGCACACCTAATACCCAAAGGAAACAGGTATAAAGCCCCCCCCCCCCTATATTTCTGGTCCTTGAAATTCAGCAAAAGTGATGCAGCGACGCGGTTTTCTTTCTTTTTCTTTTTTTTTTAATTCTTAACTATGCTGGTTTGGCACTATTGATGCAACAGTTATTGTCTTTTATCACTGGCTGCATAATACTTCCGTTTTCTTTTTAGCACTTTTGAACATGCAAACAGGGATATCAATGATAGCTGTACTGATGAGTATGTAGGCCTAACCCAAAAAAGCCATGACGCGCAGGTTCTAAAATGACATACGCGCTGACCAGAAACGATATCTTATTTTGGCCTAATAATGGACAACAGCATACTCAAAAGTTTTGATGACCTATTGACAACTCGTTTCACTCGGAATTGTACGCAAATATTGACAGTCTTCATGACAACGACCACGACCTTCTCAGTACGACAAGACATACTGTAGCAGACCATGGGCTTTCTGTAGGGATGGCATATTGTCTGTCATTGATACATTATGATCAAAATGCAATGAAAATGGGTTTTCATTGGCCATCATTTCCCATGCCTGTCATCAAAGTCCATCAGTTGAGATATTGAAACTTTGTTGTAAACTTTCACTGAACGGTTGTCTTTGTAATTTATAAATGAAGTCATAGTCTGGCCTTAACTGTGTCCAAATGGATTTGACTGCAATTTAGCTCACACATGTAAGGTGGTGCACTATTGTGAATTATGCGAAATGTATGCAACAAAATATTGAATTCAATGCGCTTGTTGACCGGCAACCAATGGAGCTCGCGAAGGACAGGTGTATATGATTGAACTTCCTGGTTTTGGTGATGAGACGGGCAGCGGTATTCTGAACAAGTTGTAGCTTACTCATACTGTTTTGAGAGATTCCAAAGAGGAGACTATTACAATGATCTTTGTTTAGTTATGTCCGTTGTCAGATACTTGCGAATGTAACTGATGTTCCTGATATGAAAAAATGCAGATTTGCACACAGCAGTGTTCGAAATCCGTGGAAAATATCAACCAGTCACCAGGACTGGTAACTTCAAAACGTTGCCTGTCCTGCCAAAAACTTACCAGTCCTGATACTGCGATTACTTTTATGTGCCTAAGTATTTTTGTCATGCGCTGTTGAGTAGGATGAATTTACGGGAAAGAAAACTGTCTTGCCATAAAATTTGAATGGGAGCCCGGAGAAAAAATAGCAGACATAGTTTTAAAGAAGACTCCCCACGCTACAGTGAACCTGTCCGCCGGACTGGTAACTTTTTTATTTTACCAGTCCGGCAGAAAAACAACCAGTCTCGGACTGCCGGACAGGTGTCATTTCGAACACTGCACACAGCATTGACATGGCCATCCATACTCATTGAGTTATCAAATTTAGCCCCTAGATTTCTTGCAGAAGCAGTTGGTATGATGGTACAGTTGTCTATTTCTAATGACTTTGATTCATGGTCCAGTTTTGAGAGATTCTGACGAGAACCGAAGAGCAGTATTTCCGTCTTATCGGAGTTCAGTGTCAATAAATTTGTGGTCATCCAGTGACGAATATCTTCTATGGCATTTTCCATTATGTTGATGCTCGAATTGATGCTGGTTATTTTGAAACATAAATAGAGTTGTGTGTCATCGGCGTACAGATGAAAGTGTACATGGCGTCGCCTGATGAGATCGCCAAGAGGAGAAGTGTAGACTGTAAACAAGAGAGGTCCGAGAACAGAGCCTTGGGGAACACCATACTGTAATGCAATGACTGTGCTGTAGAGAAAGATTGGTTTATCTGGACTATTTGTTTTCGGTCAGACAGGTACGATCGAAACCAGGATAATGCAGTGCCATCAATACCAATGGAATTTGATAATCGAGATAGGAGAATATCATGGTCTATTGTATCGAATGCTGCCGAAAGGTCTAAGAGTACAAGCATTACTACTTTCTGCTGATCAAGTGCAAGCAAGATGTCGTTCTGTACTCGCAACAGTGCCGTCTCAGTACTGTGATGCTTTTTACATGCAGATTGCATTGGTTCATGAAGATTATTAACAGACATGTGATTGATGAGTCTTCTTGCCACAACTTTCTCAATAATTTTAGATAAAAACTGTAGATTTGAAACTGGACGATAGTTCTTGAGAACATCCTGGTCTAAATTAGATTTCTTCAGAAGAGGTGTGACGATGGCTGTTTTAAATTTGTCAGGGAAAGTGCCCCTAGGAAGTGACAGGTTCACAATATCAGTAATAGCAGGCAGTACAGTGGCAAGGCATTTCTTTAACAATATTGTAGGTAGAGGATCATGGGTGCAAGATTTATTTGGAGACTTGATAATAACCTCATAGACTTCATCAGCTGTTGCCGGATAAAAGATCGATAACTTATTAATATCTGCTGAATGATCTATAGATGAACCGTCATGGTGTCCGAGATCTGAACGGATCTTCTTTATTTTGTCACTGAAATACCGTGAAAATCGTTCGGCGAGATCTTGTGTAGATTCATGTCTTGGAAGCGATAATTCTGCATTTCTGTGCATTAATGTGTTAAAGATGTTGAAGAGAGCTTTCTGGTCGTACATCTTCTCATTAATAAGATCACGAAAATAATTGGTTTTTGCGTCCGCTATCAGCTGACGGAGCTTTTTACAATGGTCTTTATAGATGTTTCTGTAAACACAAAGTTGAGATCTTCGCCATCGCCTTTCAGCCTTTCTAGTAAGTTGTTTCATCAAAGTGATTTCATCTGTGTACCATCGAGTATTTGGTCTGATTGTTACCTCTTTTATCTTCTCTGGTGCATGACGATTTAGAGTATCAAGCATAGAAACATTGTATTGGTCCAGAAGCAAGTTCAAAGATGCTGTATTGTATTATTTAGACTGTCACTTCATGGTAATTATGATCCTGCGAAGAGATCTTATTTCAATAACGGATTATTTCACAAAACTTATCTGTTTGAAACGAGCATACTGAGTTGCTTCGGTCATTAAGCGTCACTGAGAAAACCTTCTGTTTTGGATTTTGTTGCCAAACCTTGTTGATTGATTGAACTCATAAGATCGAATAAAAAAGGGTGTGTTTTATGCAACCGACCTCAAAAAATTAACTTTCATTAATATAACGCATATTGACATGTTAGGGAAAAAAGACAATTTTTCAAACGCTGTGAGAAAGGAATCGCAAGACAATGAAATCATCACTTCACAAACTACGACAAGTATAAACTTAGACACCGATTCGGTAGATGCCTCGGTGCTGCCTTGCGCTATCGATTCGTCAACTCAAAATTTTTCGCAAAATGAAAGGAAAGAACTGCCGTATACAGATATGGCTATGACGACTTCACAAACAATCATCAACACATATTTTGAGAACAAATCCAGTGATACATACATACATGTGTGTATATATATATATATATATATATATATATATATATATATATATATATATATATATATATATATATATATATATATATATATAGAACAAAGCAGGTCAAGACGCACCAACTCAGGACACCAAGCTCTTCATTTATAAAATTTATTACACCGACGTTTCGTGGGAGTAATCCCACTTTATCAAGGTTAAAACAATCTGAAATAAAATAACAACGACAAACTTAAAGTAAAATACACATGCTAAAAAAGATTGAATCATACAGAGACTGGAAAACGTGTAAAAGTTAAAAATAAAAATTGGCGCCAACTTACAAAAAAGCCGAGCAGAAAACTGCTCCGCTTTCCTTCAAACCCAGGAGTCGGAATGGTCAAAGTGTGGGTATTGTTTCAAAACAACGTCAAGGCTTATTTATACTTGAAAGACATTTGCATATTAAGTGTAGGAAAGGTGGCAGTGCAAACCACACAGAAATGACGTACTAAAAATATCCGACTCTAAAAATACAGCTCAAACAGGTGAAATTATGAACCGTGGACAATAGCGTACATCCAAGGACACTTATGTAACAACTGAAATTCTACAATACATCAAACTAGAACAGTTACAAAGAAAACTAAAAAAGAATACTGCTGAAAGAGTGATGCCTACTAAAAATCGTCAAAATGAAATGAAGAAAGAGCTCTAAAATCTGCTTACACATCTAGAATTTTTGTGGTGTCTCTCTGTTCAAACCCTGAGGATACATTGTGTTGAGTTGAAATATCCACTTGGACTCTGTGAAATCTCTGGAGAATTTGTCATCTTTGTGTACCTTTTCAAGAATTACAACTTTCATATTTTTGACGGAGTGGTTAGATGAATTAAAATGTTGGCTCACGAACATTGCAGGATTATTAGGGTCAGACTTATTAGATTTAATCATACTCCTGTGTCCAGCCATTCTATATCTGATTTTATTCTTGGTTTGTCCAACATATTGACACATGCATTTATCACAGTAGATACAGTATATAACATTCTCAGTGTTACAATTATAATTCCCTTTTATTTGAAATATTTTCCATTATGGATATTAGTCATTTTGTCCGTTTTACCATATGTGAACACATTATTTTACATTTACTATCTCCACATGGTCCTGAACCATAATTTATATTGTCACTACGTTTCAATGTTAATTTATGTCTAACAATGAGTTGACCAAGGTTTGCGCACACTCTTTGTGAAATAAGAGGTGGGTGGGGCACGACTTCACGCATTCTTTTGGAAATTTTTAATATATCTTGGTGTTTTTTGGCCATTTCTTTTATATTTGGGCGCAGAGGATGAAAGTCACTGACCCATGCTACTCTCTTTGTTGTCTTAGGTTTGTTATATTGAAGAAAATGTGTCCTAGGTTTATTACGAACCTTCTCTATGATTTCAATTATCTTATTTTTATTATATCCTGATTTAACCAATTTATCTTGAAACTCTTCTATTCGCTGATCAAACCATTTGTCTAGGGAACAAATGCGTCTCAGTCTTATGGTACCACTGTAGATAATGCTGTTGAATATATGCTTGGGGTGAAAAGAGGATGGAGGCAGATATCTACCGCTATCGGTTGGTTTAATATATAGATCTGTCTCTACTCTTGAATTAATTAGGCTGGTGGACATATCCAGAAAATGTTGCATTTTTGTTCCGTATTCTAAAGTAAATTTGATTGACGGGTGAATGCTATTGAGGAAAGTGTGATAAGTTTGGAGTCTATTTTCACCAAGTGTCCAAATACCGTACAAATCATCAATGAAACGTTTAAGAAAGTCTGCTTGATCTTTATAAACACTTGTTTTTCTCCAAAACCAGCTCATAAATATGTTAGCATACATGGGTGCAAAGGGAGTACCCATGGCTGTACCATGTGTTTGAAGGTAGTACTCTTCACAGAATTCAAAGTAGTTATTTTGAAGGATGATATCTGCTAGATCAATGATATCATTGATGTTTTTGTCATTTAAATTAGAGCAGGTTTTGAAAGCATGTTTTAATGCTTCTAATCCTTCTTTACGGGGAATATTAGGATAGAGGCTCACCACGTCAAGACTAAAAAGAATGGTATTGTCTGGCAAGTTTGACAGCTGTGATGCATTATAATGGTGCAAATGATCAGAAAATCGGTGGAATCTTTGACCAACTCTACACAGTATATTGGCACGATATTCATGAGTTGATAGTGAAGCCAGAGCGAGGCTCTACGAGTGGGACTATTGATCTGTGAGATTATTGCTCGTATGGGTGGTTTAACGTCAACCGTGATGTCTGGATTTTTCAATTTATGCCATTTAGCAAGCCCATGAATATAAGGAGTTTTAATGTTATCATTGTGGCAAATAGCTAACTTCTCTGTATCTGAAATTGTAGAATTGTGATGCATTTTATCTGCTTGTTGAACAATTTTCGCATGAACTGTGGGTGTAAAATCTGTACTCATCTTTTTGTAAAATTTTGTATCTGATAGGTGTTCCTTCATGACTTCAATGTAATTCTGTCTATTCCATACAATAACTGAACCACCCTTATCTATCTTACTGATATATATGGACTGGTCATTTCTAAGCTTATTGATTTCTTTTCTTTGTTCAGTTGTGATATTGTCATTGCGTTTAGAATATTTACTTTTACCTGTGGGATCATACTGTAAAATCTCATCCAATTGAATTTCACAGTATTTGTCCAGCATGGGATCTCTGCCCGTAGGTGGTGTCCATTTACTTTCAATTCTCAGTTCTTTTGGTAGCTCTCGTGAGGCAGTGTCAGAGTTATTTTCACGATCAAAGAAGAATTCTCTAAGTCGTAAGCGACGATGATATAGCTGTGTGTCGTTTATGAACTTCCATTTATCCCATGTTTTGGGCACTGGTATGAATCCCAACCCATTACTTAATAGTGATCTAGTTGCTGTAGAAAGTTCCTTACCGCTGATGTTGACGATCGAGTTTTCATTTGTTGCTATTATTGCCTTCTTGACCATATTTTTTCTTGCTCGTTTCTTCTGTTTTCGTTCTTGTCATATCTACGATTTTTCTTCTTGGCAGATGTATTACTTCTCTGTATGGATTTCTGATCGGGTAGTTGTTGAGCCGTTCTTGGCGTAGTCTTCTTGTGGGACACAACAGATGCCAGAGACGCAAACTTGTTTTTGTGTATTCTGTTAAGTTTTATCTCAGTGTTTCTCACTTGATTCTGTAGCTGTTTATTCAAGCGACGATAAGTGCGGTTACCTGTATTCTCTTTGAGTTTCTTTCGTAAGTTTTGTGTTCTTGTTTGAAGTTTTGGTTCTAGTTCGTGTTTGTAGAATGAAATAAGCATATCTTGTAACTTTGTCGATGTTTCACGTAAAGTGCAATGCCATTTATAGTTCAAATTCGAATTCTGCAGAGGCGGCTTTTTGAATATAACGAGACCTGATGGTACTTTCTCTTCCGAGCGGCATTGTTGCAAATAAGTTGAATGCGATTTGTAACGAATAAGTCTGTCCGTTGTATTTCTCAGATTGCTATAGAGCTTGTTCAACTGCATGGTCAGAGTTCAACAGTTAGCTGTATATATATATATATATATATATATATATATATATATATATATATATATATATATATATATATATATATATATATATATATATATATATGTTTTTATGAAATCAGTTTGGTACACAGAGGACAAAGTAAACGTTGACATAAATCATGCTACTGCCCATCGTACAATCTGGACGTCAATCAATGAAATATAGCACTGAATACAAACTTTGTTCTGCATAACTACAATTTTTGTGATCTAGAAGGCTAAGGGAGCGCTGCACCCAACACAGCATATTTTGCTCAAAAATCAATTTTTTATTTATTTAATTTAAATTAATTTGTTAACCCAAGATTAAAATATTGGTTGGGTTCACCTTGTACCTTGTCAAGCATACTAAAGTTACGTGATAAAGAAGTGTTAATTTATGCAAATGTATACAAATCACCCGATTTTCTGACTTCTTTTTCCTCCAAATTTCAAAATTTCAATAGAATTTAACTCCGCTCTGGCTGGGTCCAATTTCTGAAATTTTCACATTATGTTCTTTAAATGCTATATAACAAAACGACTATTTTGTTTTGCAATAAAGTTATTACATTTCGAATAAGAGGCATTTTAATTTTGCTTATCATGATTTTAATCAATTTTCTGAGTGACAGTGTTTGAACCCTTGCCATTTTAGAATGAGGATAAATAATGCCAAATAAAATAGTTGTTTTTTTTCTACATATACTCTTCTTTCAAGCGAAATATTACATTTCAGAAAATAGCGTCAAGTTTTTGGCTTAAATTAATTTTTATCATTAATACCAAAATTGAGGTTTTTTATCCCAAATATACACCCACTTCATCCTTTGACTAAACTTCTGCTACCATACTAAACTTTAGAGTCGCTGCTGTTTGAAAATATATAGTATGAGGGGGTTTCCTTGTCATCTTTGATGAGAAATATTGCTTTGAAAAAACTGTTTTGGCAACATGCAGCTCCACCTTAAAATAGTTAAACTCTTTAAAACCTTGAACCAAAGTTGAATAAGCCCTACATTCTACTCCTGGATTGTGAGCACCTTGAAATAAAACTGAGGTCGTACAAAAGAATGCTAAGAAATAAGGTCACGCGGGGCAAGCAAATTACTCTGTACAATGGATAACATATCTTACTTTTTAATAATTACAATATTATTCAAGATGAATCTTTTCAAGTTTGCTACAGCAAAGACATTATTGCTGAAATTATGTAGGTCACTATGAAGATGAAACAGAGCTGTTCTGAAAAATCTTGCCGTCGTTACATTTATGTAACTCATCAAAATTCCCTCCCAGCTTTCCAACTTCATATATGAGTGTTGCACATTTAGATGACGAACGGTGTGACATGACCATTTAAAACAAAATTTTAACAACCTGAGCGTATTTGTCTCACAATGTTGTCCGCCTCACATTATTTGCCGCCCGGTTCACATGAGTCACGGTTATTACTCACAAACGGTCAATGATACAGCCGATGATAGTAGTGGTGACTATGTAGCGATGAAGTGATGCTTATTCAATTGCATAATTATGATCGTCAGTCATGAAATTACGCCTACATATTTTCCATCGGATGACACGAGACAAATGAAAGAAGATTTTCAGTCCCATTCATTGTGGCAGCCGTAACATATAATTTGCATGAAGTTAGAAAATTGACGCCCTTCACTGTTCTCTGAAATTTTCAACGCTTCCACCCCTGTATTTTGTGGTCTTCCTGTTCGCTGTTTGTTTCCTCGAAAGAAATACATGTTATATCCACATACGGTATAGCGAAAAAGAATGCACACGACCCTTCTATACGAATTCAAATATTACTTGCTTAAATACTTGTCAAATTCACAAGATATTCAAGAAAATAGTTTTCATAAAAACGTTCGAAGACGAAATGTGTCTATTAAACGTGCCTGTGGAACAACGTTAGTTACGTTCCAGTAGCGATCTTTCACTAAACGAACGTGGAAGACGGACGAGAACGTCGTGTTTCCACGCATGCCATTGGTCCGCTTTCGTCACATTTGCATGTCTCGTCGCAAATTCTGCAACCCGGTTGGACAGTAGCCTAATTAATTAGTAGCCGAAGAGAATTCGTCCGTTCCTTTCGTCGTCTCTCGTCTCATTATAATATTCAGACGCTGCTCTGTGTTGCCGCCACGGTAGCGCTTGATTCATGCCTTCCAATCAGAGAATAGCTTCGCGTATGACAGATGGATGGCAGGACTGTGAGTGAGTGTCCATATAAATGCACACCTGTCAATCGTGTTCCTGTAATTCTAGGGATTTGTCACTATGAAAGCATGTGGGTGTTACAAGTATTGTAGGCTGCGCAACCAGTTTAACTCGAGTCGTCCCTTGATACATTCACGGCGCCTTTAGTCTTGGAAAATTACGTTGCATATCTATCACTTGTTTTAAATCAAATTTAAAAAAGAAATAAGATGTATTTCTTCATTACATTGTTCTGGATGCAAACTGGCGAAACTGAGGAGTCTTTGAATCAGATTGTCACCGATCTGTATCCAAGGTTAAACTGTTCTGAGCGTCGAGCGATGACACCAAGAAATCGAATCTTCCTGGTACTGATCTGGTTAAGAGAGTACCTAACTGAAGATGCACTGGCATCATGGTTTCAAGTTAGCATATCAACCGTTTCCAGAGAAATTACCCATTTGGTACCCTTGTTGTGGCACTATTTCAGAGGAATGGTGAGATGGCCTTCAAGGGAGGATATTGAACTCTCCGAGCACACTGGGAATTTTTTCCAAACGCAATATATACCATCGAGGGTACGTTGCACGTAATATATCGTCCAACAACGGAACCAATTGCGGACATTCTCGTGTCATGCGATGAGCACCCAATTAATTTGTGACAACAGGGGGATAATAATATATGTACAGTCTGGATTTTGGGGCCATTGAAATGACAACGGACAATTTCAGTTGCTGCCTGGCATCGGCTCTGAATTGGAATTGGATATTCCGAATGATACATATTTATTAGCTGATCATGGATACATGAACAAGTATCCTCTTCTGACAGTTTCCAGCGAGTCAGCTTGTTGGCGAGAATCGAATGGATCGCATAATATTCAATATTGAATTTATCGGTGTCGCATTAACGTGGAGCACGTGATTGCATATTTCAAGACCTATAAAGGCAACAAAATATCTGTACCGCCAACCTTGTTGGTTCATGCCTGTAGTTGCCGATGTGTATGCCTTTCTCCCCAAGCGCTACACTAACTTAGTGCGAAGACTTCGCTAGGGAAAATCCCGCAACATTGTCAATTGTCTATTTGGTTCTTTTTGCCTGGTCTAATAGCCTGGTTACTAATATATAAGTGAATTAAAACCATCGCTACCATCACCGTATATTGTGCGTGTAATAGGTATTTTTATCTTAGCAAAAATGAATTGTTTACCTCCTGGCCTGTGGAAGTCGTGCTACTCACGATGTGAACCCTATCATCTAAAAATCTCACCGTCAATCCAAGGTTCCAAATATATAACCCTAACATGACAATTTATCCCCTCCTGTCGACCGCATCAGTGAACGGATCCTTTTTGCAACTATTTCTGTCAATTGTCTTGTCCGTGACACAAAGCAGTGCCCGAATATTATAATGAGACGAGAGACGACGAAAGGAACGGACGAGTCCTCGTCGGCTACTAATTAATTAGGCTACTGTCCAACCGGGTTGCAGAATTTGCGACGAGACATGCAAATGAGACGAAAGCGGACCAATGGCATGCTTGGAAACACGACGTTCTCGTCCGTTTTCCACGTTCGTTTACCGAACAAAAATTGGTAGTGAGATCACCAGTGAGATCACCTCCTTCGGATGCAACAAACAGTCCTGTGAGTTGCCGAACAGTGATTCAGGGCGTTGCGTTGATTGGTGTAGTATGATTTACACGGTATATCTTTGAGCATCTTTCATAAGTTTTACCTCCATACTTTGAGTAACACCCCATAGCAACGGCTGCATGGACATAGATTACTTTCCCGGCCACAAGGCTCACAGTCATGCAGCTATCAGTGCTCTATGAGTCTAACTGATGACCAGTTGTGACACCGTTTACGTGACAGTATATGCTGCAAACGGTATGCAAAGCATCAAGTGTGACTGAAGACATTATCGTGAGCAGAAACTGATGCAGCGAAGCGAGTCATAAGCTTACTGTCATAGCCTAGAACATATTCGCGCAGGCAAAATATCACATGAATTTGTTACCGTACTGCCATAAATGTTTATATTTATACACAGACAACCGAATTGCAAGGGACTCTCTAAAAGTACTGCACGGAAACTTTAAAATTAAACGGAACCTACAGGTAAAATATTACCTGCTTTATAGAATTGAACCCAATAACCCGACTTCGCTAGGAGTCGGCAAGCATGCAGGGTCTTGCAAACACTGGAAAGATAAATATCTCGCCCTGCCTATCTTTATAGTCAAAACATATGTCCCTTTCGCTATTCAATCTCGATTTTCCTACTTAATGCGGAGGGACCTTTGCATAAAACCACCGTCTTTGCCAAAAAGAACAAGTAGACTTGCTCCAAGTCCATGGGCATATAAATATTAAAATAGTCTAAGAGTACATTGCAAATCGAATGAATAAACTTAAGCAGAGTAGACTGCGCGTCATTGATAGACTGTTGCGCATATATATATATATATATATATATATATATATATATATATATATATATATATATATATATATAAAAGTTTAGCAGTACTTCTATATGTGTGTATGTGTCTGTGTGTCAGTGTGTATCGTGGGGTGAACGCGATGGCCCACAGCCAGCCAGTCAGCATCTATTGCCGAGAAAAGCCAAGTGTCTGGGGGTAAGTCTAAAAAGCAAGATAAACCATTTCCATAATATTTTAATTCGTTAGTGCAGCCATGCTGCCTCTCATTATAGTAACAAGACATGGGCAGAACCTAGTTTAGGGTTTGGGCAATTCCAGCCCCCCCCCCCCTGCTACGCCTTACTCATACCACAATTTCCACGGTAACCGCTAATTTTTATTCTTGATTTTGAAAGAGAATCATTGAACGTTTACCTGAGACAAGGTTGAGCAAAAGTTTATGCCCTTCAGTTTAAGGGCGCATACTAGTTGAAATGAACAAGCGATGCACACGTACATAGTGCATTTTTTGCTCACATGTTTACACACGTGAGCATATGTCGCAGCGATGTCTGTCTGTCTGTCTGTCTGTCTGTCTGTCTGTCTGTCCGTCTGTGTGTCTGTGTGTCTGTGTGTCTGTCTGTGTGTTGGTCCAATATCTCAAAAACGGCTTATCAGATCAAAATCAAATCTGGTACATATATTCAGTTAGCAAACGGCAACAACTGATTAGTTTTTGGTGGGTGTGGCTTACATACCTTTTGCTCATTTGCATAATTAATGATTTTAGAAAAAAGGATATATATTAAAAACGACTACACACAATTTGATGAGATTTGCTACAAATGTTGATCACATGAAGATATATCAGCAGTGGGAACCATTAAGGGGTGACATAATTTGCATATGCAATGAACTTTCCTAACTAGGGATATATGTCTGATTTGACTTGATCAAAATGTATATTAAAGATACTATGATTTAACATTATTGAAAGTCATTAAGCGTTTTAACTTTAGCCAATTCCTAATTTGCACATTTCATGAACTTTGTTAATTAGGAATATATATTTGAAATGACTGGACCAAAGTTGATGAAATTTGCTACATGTATTGAAGCCACTATGATACAACATTTTTGAAAGTCATTAAGCATTTTCACTTCAGCCAATTCCTAATTTGCATATTTAATGATCTTTCCTAATTAGAGATATATGTCTGTAGTGACTTGACCAAAGTTGACAAAATTTGCTACACATATTGCAGATACCATGATACAACATTATTGACAATCATTAAGCATTTTTACTTAAGCCAATTCCTAATTTACATATTTAATGAACTTTGCTTATTAGGGATATATACCGGGATTTACTTGATCAAAGTTTGAAAAACATGTTATGTACATTGATGATTATACCAGGTACTAGGTCAAAACAATATCGAAAGTCATTTCACATTTTCATGTCAACTAATTTATAATTTGCATAACTAATGAGCTTTCACAGCTCGGCATATATGGCTTGAAGGACTTGGACAACGGTAATTACACTTGTTAGATAAAGTGGTGATACAATAAGAGCAGTCAAATAACTTAATATTTTTATTTCAGCTAATGACATATTTGTATACTTCATGACCTTTTAGAATTAATCGGCGGTGATTATTGTTCATTATGTTGATCATAATAATTTCAATGAAGTTGCAAACATGTGGCAAAGGTTCAAATTTACACATAACTTTAATATATAATGAAACACGTGAGCATTTTCAGTTCATATCTGGTATCTGACAATGTGATTTGTATGAGTAAATGCGAGTGTGTCGTCCAGTAGTATGTTACTGAGATAGTCCAGCCATATCTTCCCAAGTTCAAGGCAATGTCACTTTCAAGTATTGGATTAAAATGTATTCACAAAATTAGCGATGACAACTACTGAAAGAATATTTTTAAAAATTGTACGAAAATATATGTACGATTGAATGGTCTTCAGAACAGCAAACACGGCGTAGAGAGTAACAAAATTCCTTTGTACGGGAAGGAGGGCAGTGGATGGCTATTGACACACACACAGTTGAGTGGGATGACGATAAAAGTGAAATCTAGATATTCTGTCAATCATACTTATCAAAATATGTTGCAAGAGCGCCACCCTACTCCCGGGCGATCTAATAATACAAACACACTCGTCAAAACTGGAGACAATTGATAGATTAGACGCCTGTTATTGTCTTGTGGCCGGCGATTTTAATGCAGACCCGGATAGAGGTCAGAACGAATATGTTTTCCTAGACAGCTTTATCAATGATAATAATCTCGTCCTTGCTGATGTTGAGCGTTTACCTTCTAACACATTTACATACTTAAGTGATTCCTGCATGGCCGTAGCTGGCTGGATCACATAATTTGTACAAAGCCAGTGAATAATATCTTGCAGTCAGTCTGAGTTCATTATGACATCATTGCATCTGACCATTTCCCTGTTCTATTTTCGCTCAAGATTGCCATGTTACCAGACTTAAATAACACGAAACAAACGCGTTGTCAAAAAACATGTTGGAGCAAAGCGTCCAGTACTCAGGTAACAAATTATGAGGTACTTTGTGATAAACTTTTGTCCCGTATCAATATTCCGATAACGGCCTTAGCATGTAAAGATCCATACTGTTGTATTCATAATGACCTCATTGACACTTTCTATAATGATATCACATGTGCACTTTTAGAAGCTGCTGACAAGACAATCCCCAAAAGTTTCGGAGCAACCAAACACATTGTTACAGGGTGGAATGAGCTCGTACAGATTTTATTTTATGGAAGGATAATGGATCCCCAAAATATGGTCCCTTTTTCGACTTGATGCGCAAATCAAGAGCACAATTTAAACGGAAGCTTGCATATCGCAAACGAATGGAGAATGAGCTTCGTGCAAATGCTTTAGCTCAAAGTTTGGACAACAACTCAACAGCCTACTGGAAAGAAATAGCCAAACTTAAAGGTAAACCACCTGCACCGTCATCTGTTGATGGTTGTCATGGTGATGATGAGGTTGTAAAAATGTGGAAGCACCACTACGAGACTATTCTGACAAATACTGGTACAGATTGTACACCTGCCTTCCCCAATATTCAGTTCTCTGAAGACATGATTGTGCATCACAGTGAAATTTCTGAATTAATTAGTGATCTTAAAACAGGTGCCTCCTCTGGTATGGATGGAATTACAGCGGAACACCTGAAGTATGCATCTTCAAAGATTTGCATCTTATCAGCACTTTGCTTCTCCATGTTTATTCATGGTATCGTTCCGAAACATCTCATGACCACTGTCACAGACAAATATAGACACAGACTCGCAACCGGTATTGTTTAAGGCGTGAAGCGGTTACGTAACCCATCCATGTTCGCCCCGCCTCAGGTTGCTCTCGCCTCTCTTTTCCGAAGAGTGCCGACCATGCATCCTTCGGTAATTTTCGGATTTTCGCCAATTGTTAAGCGAAAGTATGTTCGGCAAAGTTTGTGTTGTTGTCGTGTGGTGCTGAGCGGAATTGGCGTGCTGGCGAAAACGGAAGTGTTTTGAGCTTCAGGAAAGTGAGTTTTACCGTTTTAAAAATTCCTGTCATATTTTTATGAATATATAATGAGTGTGTTTGAACCAAATTTACAGTCTTTTATCGATACTGTCTAGTTTTACTCAATGGTTTACGGTCAGTCATACCGTCTTTTACACGTTCGTCAAGGAAGAACATGTTTATGAAACTGCTGGCGTGTTATGTTTTGATTAGCGTGAAGCAGTGTTTCTGCCCTGAGAGTTCACAAAGTAACTATGGTTGCTACGCGACTGGCAGCACGATGCCATCTCGTCGTATTTTTCGCATAATCTCGTGCAATTATCAACCACAAACAAAGTCTCCAAAAAGTTTAACAAGGCAATAGTCTACCGAGACGACCATGAAACAAAAGGCATGCAGCGTTTCTAGTCTGTGTCTATATTTGTCTGTGCCACTGTTTTGGTTCCGATCCCTAAAGACAGGGGAGGTGACATTTGTGATAAGTCAAATTATCGACCCATTGCTGTTGCGACAACTTTATCTAAAATTGTTGAAAGATTTTGGCTTCACCGCTGTACGGATTCTCTCGTAACCACCGACAATCAGTGCGGTTTCAAGCCTAATCATAGTACAGACATGTCAATTTTTATCTTGAAAGAGACTCTCAACTATTACAAAAAAAAAAAATACCCCTGTGTTTGTTACTTTCATGGACGCCTCTAAAGCCTTTGATTACGTTAGACATGACATTTTATTTGAAAAACTATCAACTAGAGGCGTACACCCATATCTGATTAGAATACTGTCATACCTTTATAGATATCAGGACTTTGTTATCAGATGAAATTGATGCCTTTCTGAACCATTCCATTCAATAAACGGGGTTAAACAGGGAGGGATTACATTGCCCATACTTTTCACTGTTTATTTAGATAATCTTAGCAAATCACTTGCTTCTCTACCGTATGGTTGTCTTATTGGTGACTTTAAGATCAATCATCTGATATACGCAGATGACCTTGTTATATTTTCCACCGGTTCTTACGGGCAGCAAATGTTAGTAAACGCTTGTGGTCATTATGGCAACGAATGCTCAATAAGCTTACTCTTTAATGAGAAAAAACTGTATGTATGTTAATACAACCGAATGTAAGGAAGCTGCGACAAGCTCCGATATATTTGAATAATAGAATGTTTAACTATGTTTATGTGTATAAGTACCTTGGACACGTTATAACTTCTGACCTGAAAGATGACGATGACATTCAAACTCAGAGATGCCTGTTTTATGCGAGAGGCAATGCTCTTATTCGAGATTTTAAATTTGCATCGCTTTCAGTTAAAAACCACCTGTTTACTGTTTTCTGTGATGTCCCTTATTGTACGTATCTTTGGTCTTTTTCTGTGAATGTTTTTAAGACAATGAGAAAAGCTTTTTATCAGGTTTATCGTAAATTGACAGGTTTCACATACAATCATGTGCAAAGTAACAGCCTTTTGTTTGTTAACTTATCGCTTTTAACATTTGACGAACTGTTTAGAAAAAAGTCAGTGGGTTTTCTCAGTAGACTGCATATCTCTGATAACACCCTTATTTCAGCAGTTCTGAATTTTTCCATTTTCACATATACTATGGAAAAACTGCTGTAATTGGATTTTTTAACTTCTTTTCTGTCATTTACTTTTTATTTATCTGTTTTTGTATATGGATAATTATATCTGAAATAAACAACAACAACAACAACAACAACAATAATAATAATAATAATAACAAGGCAGTATTGCTGAAGGCAATGAGTACTTGGGCCGTGATAGAGTAATTTTGAGGACAATATATACTACTATTCATATATGGTCTTGAATTTCCTCCTGTCAATTAGGCATTTGATTAACTGGTTATTAAACGAAGCAATGGCATGACAACGGCAAAATATGTCTAGCAACTTTTGTGGAGTTTGAGGCAGGGGTTCTTTATTTATAGTGAAAATTGCTTTAAACTCCTTAAATATTCAAATTACAGCAAATTTCTTTTGTTCTCGATGGTAGATGTCTAATATTTAGATGGGCATATTTAGATTTCTACCCTATAGTTATCCCTATATACCAAAAATCGGACATCTAGCTCTATTTGCTTGCTCAGAATTAGATATGCGCATAATTAATGAGGTACAATATGTGGTGTCATAAGGTGTCCCATCATACCAAATATGAAGGGTGTAGCACTTGTGGTTACTGAGTTGTGGACAAATATATCTATTTGAGGTCAAAGGTCATTGAGGTCACGTGACATTTTGTCAAAATAATTGTATTGCTAAGTTATTCCTATATACCAAAAATCAGACCTCTAGCTCTATTGGCTCGCTCGCTCTAAAACAATCTCATAAACCTGGCCATATGGGCAACTATGTATGGGCAGCTGGATGCTTGACTTCCCGGAGAAGGCGAGCTGTCACGTTCAAGCTCAGGATTATTTGTCGATCAAATTTCAGTAAATTTACCTTACCTAGATGAAATTTTGTCTATAGGCTGAAATTTCGCCGAATTTTGACGAAATTGCATCGATTTTTCAGGTTCATATCCGACATTTTGAGTTTTGAGTGCAGACAGAAATAAGTTTTGAGGCAACATGGCTGCGACCCCATGTTGACCCCGGTATCTGCTAAAGTGCGGATTGCGGGCTGCGGGTTTTTAGAATTATGGCTAGATTTCTAATATATGTAATATGGCATTTAGTATATAAGAAATAAAACCTTTAGAATGTGTCTATTATCAATGATGATGATGGCTGCCTGGCCATTACAAATAATTAGGGATCTGAATCACTTTTCTTTCTTGCCATGGATGTGAGTGAGAAATATACTAATACCAGACTGACAAAAAAAAATCGCGCCTCGGAAATGTCGCCACTTATCGCGGAATGAAAATTGTTACATTTCTAGTATCAGGCCATAGGAAGTAAATTCTTTGTAATGCATCCATTCACAATTCGGTTCCAGGGCAACTCATACAGAAAATTAAACAATGCCTAGTTAAATGCAATGCATAAGGAAAGATTTGACTTAAAAAAGCGTAGAAGTGATGTGTATTGTAAATGCCGTGTATTTTTCATGAAATCTTTAAAAAGAAAAAGACGTACAACAAAGGACTTAGTTTACTTTGCCGTTTCGGTTCAAGCGAGGTCGCGACCTCAGAGAACGACATTCTGCTAACATTTTAGTTTGTGTTCTGCAGCTCCGACTCTCAATAATTTATCTCCTAATATCATGAACGTATGACTTGCACCTGCAGTATGATAGTCCCTCCATGCCGGTATGCCCCCTTCAAGCATTTGATCCAGCGTGACTTTGAAAAGTTTCCTGGGACTATAATCGTGTTCACCACAATAAAATTATTTGAAACGGCGTTGAAAACGATTTTGAAAATTGTGCTTTTATCGGCGGTTGAACTAATCTGAAGTGTGAGAAGGGCGAAAATGATATCAAAAAACACACATTTTTTCATGCCCGCAGCCCGCAACCCGCAAAATAGCGCATCCGGTTGACCCCTAGCCCTGCGTACGATGCTATGTGCTACAGCTAACACACAGCATCTTACGCAGGGCTAGCGAGAGAGTTGCCGACATCGACGGTTATTTACGAGAAGTCAATAAAAGACTGTCATTTTTGGAAGCGATCGAGTAGCTGAGGTAGGCTGGGATACGACTTGGCCCAAGAACGCTGAATTTCGGCAGTAATTTGGCTTTTTACGTGAAGTCCCAAAATGGATTTGAAGTCACCGACCCTACGTACGGGTCTTTGCAGGGTTGTGGTGAGCGGGGGCGATTAGCTGTAGCGGAACACACAGCATCGTACGCAGGGCTAGTTGACCCCAAGTGAAAATGTGTTCGCGATCAAATCTTCCTATATTTTTTTCAGAATTTTCGACAAAATCATTGCTTCTTAAATCTTTTGTAAAATATAAAATACTAAAATAAAAATGCGATGTGCCATGTCTCCAGATTTCTAAAACATCGTTCGTTGACCGTTCGACGGAATACTCATTTCGCAAACTTGTGACGCAGTTGAAATTCAATACTGACCGACAAATAATCTTAATGAGACGAGATCATTCTAGACCCGGTTCTAGACATCCTCCAAATTATCCAACCATTCGCGTTAGAGTTCAGCTCGCTTAGAGTGTCATAACATTCTTCGGCCTTCGTTTAGATCGACCCTAATCTCTCCCATTTAGGAAATAAATACACAGCTACCTCGACAAAACTTCGTGCACCATCCAGGACCAAACGCACTACAAATCTGTCTTGACGTCATCATCTCCTTACATGGTAATCGGCATACCGTATTTTTTAGCAAAGGAGACACAGAATACGTCGGAGTATTCAGTTTCAAAACGTATTACATTGTGTGATGTTGTCAAAAAAAAGGTAATGTTACTGCAGTGGTATAAATTACAAAACACAAAAGTTCAAATCAGTTTATTTTGGACTGGCTTTACCCAACATTTCATATTGTTTCTTATGCCAGATTTGACCACGTGCTTACTGGCGACCCCTTTACATGCAAATTTTCTGTCAAATGGTGTGTTCTCCTGGAAAAACAAACGTACGATTTCTATATGAAGGAGGCGAAATTTGCCCTCAAAACTCGAAACCACCCCTTTATGGGGTGTACCTAGCTATTTTGAACGAGCTTCTCGAATCTGCAGCTCTATTTCGAAATGATGGTCTGGTTTTCTCAGCTCAAGGATAAGTGTTCTCCATCGCTGTGGGCATTACTATTCTCAACTGGGGGTACAGTTTCCAGTCGTAATGTTTTTCATTGTGTCCGGGATATAAAACCTTTCCTTTTCAAACTTTCACTTTGATTAACACTAGTCCACATCTTGTCAGTGATTAAACACGTTTCAAGTTTAAATGTTAAATTCTGGTCTCGAGCCCTCCTGTTCGACCAAACTGAAATTACCCCTCCCACTTTGGCTCGTCCAGTGGGTGTAGCAAGGGTCGTGCCATCGCTTAGGAAACGGAGGGTGCATTAATTGTTGCATTTCGATGCACATTTTGATAATATTCAGAAGATTTTGTGGCAAAAACTCAGATAGAGAAGCATTAATATTCACATCTCACTTATTCAAGACTGGCTGAGAGCAGCACTTCCATTCAGTTAACATCATTACGCCATTTATTATGCCAAGAAAGATGAAGCCAAGACATTTTGCCCTCCCTGGTCTCAGCCAGAAATGGTTATACCTTACAGAGTTTTTTCCCACGGAATGAAAACAAATGTACTTGGGCTGAGGCCCAAGTACAATAATAATAATAACCATACATAAGGTTACTAGTTTCTACACTGTGACTGTCCGACATCGTCTGATCCTTCAACTTTTTACGCTCTGCAACCTTGCAACCATGGTAATTTATTGCTGAACCGTTGTGGAGCGTCATAACTGATGTCAATATGCAGACTTGTATTTTCCTCTCTCACTAGTCACTGTCATTTTAATCCCATCCCTTTACAAAGTTCAAACAAAGACACAACCTTCTCCCGCGTTGAAATTAAACATCCCGCATTTAATTAAACAATTTGATATAGGAATCAAGGTTCACAGTGTTGCGAGACACTACCTATTTGTAAAGAAAATATCAGAGTCTGACATTTAGAACGATCAAGGTTTGTGCACAGAGTGGGTTGAGAGGGACTGTGATTTGTACGTCATGGGCACAATCATGGATTTGTGTGGACATTCTAAGTGCATGTATTTGTATGGAGAGATCCTTTATTAAAATCAAATATTTCTGTATCGGCTTATCAAAGACTATAGCCAGGAGGAATACATCCCAACACTTTTGATGAATGAGGCGAGTAGAGAAGCAATTGAAATTATTTATATAAACACTCTCAATAGTTCAGGAAAAATTGTTCTTTTCGAACTTTTTGACTATAATTGTAGAAAAGCGTGTCAATGGTCCGTCTTACTTTGTCCTATGCATTTTGTTGACAACGATATTCTTCTTACAAAGTTGACCAATGTACAGATTAGTAGTAAGGTTGAAATCATATATGCGCGTGTACGATAACAGATCTTAAACTACATTGAGTAAACTCCCAGATGTACCAATAGATATCATTCAAGTCCACTTTATGGCTTATATGTAACCCGTTGCTTTTTCCAGTTTTCATTAATACTTTATTTTATCCGCTAATACATGTTTACAAATTTATTTTAAGCTGACTGTTCCCGTCTTTGAATATTTGCCTATGATGTTTGTATATCTTGTCAATGCTAAAACTCTTCGATCACTGTCCAAATCTAAATACCATAGCAGCACTGATGTGTAGGTAAGAGAATTTATCCATGAATTGTAAAGTAGTGTGGATCAAGTACAACAAAATACTGAAGTCATACATCCTTAGTTTTTTTATTAAATTTGAATAATTTATAAGTTCTAGAAATCCATCTAAATCACGGATACACGCCACTTATTGTCTTTAAAATGCAGGGTGTATTGATAGTTGAATGAAATGAGAGAGAGAGAGAGAGTGATGTTTGTCCATTCCCATCAGAACCATCCTTAATTCGATGTAGATTTCCATAATCGCTTATGGATAAATCGTTTCCCATTCCACGAGAAAAGTGTAATGAACGGTATATCAGCGTAACGGAAACCATGGTGATAAGAGGTCAAAAGATGATCTCCGCCGTCTTGCATGGCTACATACACAAATCACTCTTCAAAACTTTAAAAACACCGTAGGAAATGCTCGGAACATTCTTTGTAATATACGCAGACACAGTCAAGATTTCCGTTCAAGTGCGAAAATTATAACAAATGATATATTGCTGAACTATGGATGGATTAGCTCACATGGCGTTAGCTCAGTTTAAAAGCGAACTCAGGCGTGTCTTGTTCTTCGAACAAGCACACTTTCGTCACTGATTATTAACTTATTAACAGTTTCCTTTCAGTAGTTTTTAAAATCTTAAAATTAGAAAAAATCTAGATGACTTTATATGCAGTTTCACAAGCTTTTACGAAGAGAAACCTGGATATACGCCTAACGCCAACATGCAATGAATCACTGGCATGTCATACTTTCATTTCATGTATTTTAAGTCAGATACACCAACGAAAATGTTGGATATTTTATTATTATATTATGTTACAATTTAATGTAATCAGAAGGTGTAATTTCTGGAGGGAAAATAGAGGGCTTGATTATCCTTGATTCGCACATCGATCTACCATCAATCATTCTGTGAATAAGAAGGAAAAAAGTGACAGAATCAATCGACGAATCATTGATGAACGCTGACAAGATATCTTACAAATGTGATCTATTGCTTGTTGTAAAATGACAGAATCAGTTCAAGTAATCCAATAGCAAGCTGTAAAATTTAATCTGGAAATGAACAATATGAGAATAAAATATTCTCTTCTCGAGGGAACCGTCCTTATTGCAGATTATGAATTAAATTCAGGTAAATTTCTGATATCAGCTTTTTCATTTTCCGTACTCCCATGATGCAAAGTAAACGTAGAGGGAACCAGTGTCCCTCTGTCAAAACCATTGTCGGAAGCCCAAGAGCGTTCGTTTGCAATCGTTGAACATGGGCCATCCATGTCATAGACATGTCGAGAAAAAAAACATTGTTTTCAACCCACAGTTTCAATTCTGTGAGGTTAAGAATTCAGGAAAGAGAATCTTGTCCACATACAAAGCATTTCACAAAGCAAAGCACAATTTACAATATGGAGTACCCGTATTGCCCGGCAATACGCACCTCTACTTACTGTAGATTGATTTGAAAAGTATACAAATGTTTGTGAAATTAACCTTCGTCAAACTAGGAGCCAGAAAAAGTGTGTCTTTACTGATAAAACTCAGCCAAACTTAATGTTCGGCAAGTAATCACGTTAAGTATAGTTATACAAGTAATTAATGTTCGCAGGTGTGTTTGCAGCGTATGGACTCTTTACGGAGAAAAGCCAATACACATGGGGACAACTCAATTTCCATGTATCGTGTCATTACAATTAGTCGATGAATTTTTCTACGGGAAAAAAGTACAATAAGAATGTCTTTGGAGACATTTGTAAAAGGAACTCATAAAATACGATAAACAGAATCCCGATATATAATTGTATGACATATTACTCTATGTTCGTTTCTTGTCATACTTGTCTAATAATACATACAATTTGAAGTTTGTTGTAATTCATTCAAATATATATAAGGCATACCTTGCTTTGGCCACAGAGAAACATAGACCGAGTCGCAACGCTTGCATGCCTTTTGTTCCATGGTCGTCTCGGTAGACTATTGGCTTTTCATATTAAAATGAGCTTCAAAGGTGTTAAACTTTTTGGAGGCTTTGTTGGTGGTTGATAATTACACGAGATTATGCGAAAATTACGACGAGATGGCATCGTACTGCCAGTCGCGTAGCAACCATAGTTACTTTGTGAGCTCTCAGGCCAGAAACACTGCTTCACGCCAATCAAAACATTACACGCTAGCAGTTTCATAAACATGTCCTTCCTTGACGCACGTGTAAAAGACGGTATGACTGACCGTAAACCATTGAGTAAAACCAGACAGTATCGATAAAAGACTTTCAAATTTTGTTCAAACATACTCATTATATATTCATAAAAATGTGAGAGGAATTTTTAAAACGGTAAAACTCACTTTCCTGGAGCTCAAAACACTTCCGTTTTCGCCAGCACGTCAATTCCGCTCAGCACCACACGACAACAACAACACAAACTTTGCCGAACATACTTTCGCTTAACAATTGGCGAAAATCCGAAAATTACCGAAGGATGCATGGGCGGCACTCTTCGGAAAAGAGAGGCGAGAGTAACCTTAGGCGAGGCGAACATGGATGGGTTACGTAACCGCTTCAAGCCTTAAACAATACGCGTTGCGACTCTGTCCACGTTTCTCTGTGCTTTGGCACACAACACCACTGTTTTCGTGTTTCAACAAAGGTAAACAGCGATTCACAAATAAACAAACAAAGTGGATAGTTGAATATTTTGGATAAGGACAGCCAGTGTTATTCACAAACAAATTGGAGATGAGAATATTTTGGGTAAGGACGCACATGTTTGTCATTCACAAACAAATTGGAGATGAGAATATTTTGGGTAAGGAATGCCATGTTTTCACCTTTCCTAATTTCCATATGCATCCTCATTAGTCAGTATAGCTATCTTCGTATCTTATAACAATATAAGTCAAAGTTCACTGAAAGTAATTTTTGGCCAAATAATTTCAGACCCTTCTTGATGAATCGTGACGTCATAAAGTTTCAGCTCAACACGGTAAAAATTACCCCTGTAGTCCTCTTATCCCTTCAACCACTGTTTGTGAACGCAGAAGTTGCCATTGACTTAAAAGATATGTAAAATTCACACAATCTGGCAAGAAAGCGTTACAGAACTGCAGATTATTCATATAATATCATATAATATATTATATAGTTTTTGTTGCAGTAGCATTGGCTTCTTTAAAGCGAGTAACGTAGATTTCCATTAAAACAGTGGAAACTTTCTAACATCTTTCAACGGAAGATACGAATAGGACGATGGATTGATGTCTGTTTATCTGTCAACCACGCGATTTTTATAAAGTAACGTTTGAGGCATCTAGCCGTTTCGATCATGGTTCGAATATTCTAACATTTATTACATAACTTTCAGCTTGAAATGATCAGCATGCACAGGTTTTACGCAAATCTTACTCTCGTGTCTAGTCCGGGATTGATTGTGTATTTCTTATTTACTAGTTATTCTGCAAAACTTATTTACTAGTTATTCTGCAAAACCATTCACTAATTCAGGATGGTAATACATCAGACACCTAACCTTCATTGCAGGTTGAATGTTTATCCTAATAGGAGACCTGCACCTGGGCCAGAAAAGGAACTCGACTACGTGTGTTGGCTGACTCGTTGTAATAAATCGGATGAAAATCACAGATGAGCTTCTAGTTTTATCATTGTCTTTGTTCAAAGACTGTCTATGATTTGTATTTAAGTAATAAAATCAGAAGTGAGCTCTTTACAATCGACAATCTGTCTCTCCTATTTCAATATCGCTGTGAGTATCGCTATAAGATAAAATAAACGTCGAACCCAAAGTCTCTTTCATTAGTTTTTCTATCTATGGGAGATGAGTCTTATGAATTCACCAACAAGTATACCGCAAGAACTAAATAGTAACAGAAATGAATCAAAGTATATCACTATATTCATGGTTTGAAAGTACAAACGTAAAAAAGAATTATTCATATTTATAACAATATGACAGCTAGAAGATCTCTGGTAAGATTTAGCGAAATGATGTCACTGTGTGTATCAATGTCCATATCTTTATAAATATAACTAGAAACATGTTTGTAATATGACAGGTTCCCCAGTGTTATGTAGCGTGGAAATATGTATAGTAGAAGCTAATAAGAAAAATCATACAACTACACCTGATTGTCTCCACACTGCAAATTCTTGGGGCTTGAAAAATGACCCATGTAGGATATATATATATATATATATATATATATATATATATATATATATATATATATATATATATATATATATATATATATATATATATATATATACGTATGTGTAAATTTTACGAAGTAATATCTATTTCATGCATTTTCGCATTAGTCAGACAGACAATCAGAATTATTATCTGAATACGTTTTAAGTTTCAAATCAAAAGATGAGCCATTCAACCCATTCTATACAGAACAAGTAGCATTTCAGACACCTCTAACATTTTGTTTTAGTTGATGATTGAACCTGCCCAAGTTTATAAACCCGGGCAAATTATATCTGCCTCAGCCTACCAATTACTGTTATACACGGGTCTGAGGCCAGAGGGTGGATGTACATATGCCACACGTTAACGCCAACGATCTCCTGGTGCGATGGCTGCAAAGCCATGTATTCATTCAATGGTGTGTTTATTACTGGTACGTGTACTCTGCCACCGTACATTGTCGGATTTTTACAGCAAAAAATGGCAACGTTATCTCTGACTCCAAGTCTACAAACGTGACTGAGGTTTATCGTCGGAAACTGGAACTGAAAGACGTTTGGTAACTGACGAACGCCACTATGATCGAAGACTAACTGCCGACTACACGGTTGACTGATATCCGAAACGATATCGCCGATGAAGCTGACAATTTTACGCGGGATCATCTAGATGCCAATATTGCTTAATTCCACTGCACAAGATGTCTGATGATCGCGATGCATACAGCCGAAGGTCAAGGAAAAGAAAAAAGTAAATACCTTTATTTGTCTGACATAATAATGGTTCCAGCTAATGTTTTCATGGCACTTGGTAATCCGTACGAGGCTCATAAGACTGAGTAATTTCAAAGATGGAACTTCTCAGTTCAAAGCATTGACTGAACGTCTTGATCGAGGCGTGTGATGAAGACACCGATAACAGTCGGTTACTCTTCGACATAGAACTCCACCTAAAAGAACTCAGTGTTGGCGATACAAGAATGTTTTACTCGAAGTGAAAAGTGTAGGATATCAGTATATGTATACGTATCGTTGTCGACTTCTGACTGTGACATATGGAAAGAGTAAAGACCACCACAAGGAAACGATAGTGGATAAGATGTCGAAAAAAGTCCTGTCAGTTTCTTCATGTCTCGTCATATTGACAGTTGGCTAAATTCAGAAACTGCAAGAAATCACCAAAACTTTAAATGAAACTACAGGCAATATCGTTATGTAGGTGTTATAAAAGTTGACCTTTTCAGTTGCGACACTTGAACACGCCCCCGCCCTAACCAGCTTCTGAGAAAACAATTTTGTTTAATCGCAATTTACAATGGCTTTTTTTGCCAAAATAATTAGCTCTCTAATTTTTCACATATGTTAATTTGCGCATGGATGGTATCATGGGAACATATTGATCACTCATGCATCTGATGCAACATGTAAGGTTTCAAACCACTACGTGTATTACAATATTAATTTCACGCACTGCAAGTTGCCGGATGAAATTAAACGAAGATGAGCCGAAAAGACGTTTTATCCCCCACGTTAATAACGTGGGCAGTTAATGAGTTAACATTCAAATAGTTGCCACACGTGATTATTTGATCTTTGCATGTACATAAAACCGGGCAAGTTCTGTAATTACTGGCATTGGAGCAATGTGGACGCCGATTGCAATCATCGATACATGCCTACTTATTGATCTGTGAATTATTCCTAGGCGCTTAGAACTTGGCAAGAATCGTCTACAAATCCCTGCATCTATTTCTTATTACTTTCCTTTTACATCGTTGCGGTCTTTTATTAGAAAGTCAACAAAATACGTTGTAACTTTGTAGGCTTCCTTGCCAGCGTCTAGACCTATATAGGCTTACTGAGAAACTACTACTCGGAACTTTCCTGTTCCTTGCTGGTGGCGAGCTATGTCTCCTAGAATGAAGTTGGACTCTTTCATATTGTTGTTGTTAACGACTTCTTCTCTCAAATCATGCATTGCAGAAGATGGCTGGCACAAGGTAAGTTGAGCTCAACGTCATATTTATTTTGAAACACAAAACAAAATTAATGAAAACAAAATAAAAAAGGCATGGGAATTCTTAGCCTTTTCACCCATGCAGCCTTGAAATGAATTGTGATATTTTTTGATAGAGTGAAACATTAAAGTTCAAATTTCTACGTTTTGAATTCTTTTTAACGTTGTTTTAATAGGCTATCAGTAACGTCTAGAATGTATGTTTTATTTACGTCACATACATGGATTGTGAAAAAGTATCGACAAAATACCGAAAAAATGAAGTTTGCTGACAGAATCAGGAAATTGAAATTATAGAGTGCCAGCAATGTTGAGCATTTATTGGTACGCAGCTATGGCGCCGGCTATCTTTGAACTTCAACGAAAACATCTCTTTTATTAAAATTTGTCGACGAAATACTCTCAAAACATGTAGACATTTTCGAACCTGTCGTCCGTAAAAATTGCATTGTCCTCAAAATGGATATGATTTCTTCATGATAGCTGACATTAAAAACTGATCAAGCTACTTTAATACTGATGCAAATTTCCATCCTCCCCTTAATTTGATACACCAGCTTTAACAATGTTGATAGTCAGACGAGCATCAAATGGGCAGTCATAGTCAGTTATAGTGCAACAACTTGCGAATGTACTCTAAACATGTGAACATCCTCTATGACAAGCACAAAATCAAATTTCTTCCCTGCACAATTCACATGAATATTTATTAACAATACGACCTGAGTTAAGGAAGCTTCAAAACTAAACTTATCTTTCTCACACAGTCCGAATATGCACGATATGGTCAGAAATAGTGCACGGTATCGTCAGAAATATTTCATGGTATCGTCAGAAATATTGCACGGTATGGTCAGAAATATTGCATGGTATCGTCAGAAATATTGCATGGTATCGTCAGAAATTGTGTTCAGTGTGAAATAAAGAGCGAAAGTAGAATCAAAGCGTTTAATTTTATTCGTTTAATTCAATTTAATTGAAAACTAAACGAAAAAATCGTCATGGTGCCCTTGAGTTGTAGTGTCTGCACATTGTCAAAACAAAAACAATGTTTGCTGGCCTATCACGTAATTGAATTTGTTAAGTCCCCGATATAGTCTGTGAGCGATCTGAACGATTTTGATGGTAATTCACAGGTTCATTCGATGGATGATTCGAGGTATGTGAGAACTAGCAGACCTGTCTTTCTTGGCCTTCCCGTGATTAAACGCCGCGATGTAAATCCAGTCCTTTACGGACGACCAGAAGGTGAAACACAACTTTGGGAACTTCCATTTTTCGGTGGCGATGAAGACAATCAGCAGAGTAGATGTTTCTGCAAACAACTAGACACCGCTAGGGACAGCTACGTATCCGAACAGGGAGAAAATGAAAGAGACGCTGGGACGAGAACTCAAGGTCAGCTTTACTACGCCAGCCATTCTAATCAAACAAGTCCGAGCCTAAAGTCGCAACCAATGAGGCGCATTTTCCTGGGTATGCCAATCTTTAGTCGTCGAAGGAGAGACGTTGTTGACCAAGAGGAACAAAATGAGCGTCGTGAAGCAAATGAAAATATTGTGCTCGTTGGAGAATCTGAGGCACAAGATTTTCAAGAAACGGAATCCAACGACCAATCATTACAAGCAGAGCGAAATGATAATGGTGAGTATGAAACAGGTCAGATGTTCAGAATACTCGACGAAACCACTGAAGATAATCAAGCACAAGTTGTGAACAGATCTCCGGATCCTGGCAAAGGGGTTTTTATCGGTTTACCGTCACTTACCGGCAGACGTGTCAGGGGAAATAATGGCAGGCGAGTCCAGGGAAATAGCGGCAGACGAGTCCATGGAAACAGTCAATCTTCAACCTCTGGAAAAGACGTTTTCATGGGTCTGCCAACATTTGGCACGAAAAAGTCAGACGGCAAAGCTCGTTCTCCAAGTCCCGGCAAAGGGGTTTTTATAGGTCTACCATCATATAGTGGCAAAAGGTCAGACGACGAAATTCGTTCCCCAAGTCCCGGCAAAGGGGTTTTCATGGGTCTACCTTCATTTAGCGGGAAAAAGTCAGACGACGAAATTCGTTCCCCAAGTCCCGGCAAAGGGGTTTTCATGGGTCTACCTTCATTTAGCGGGAAAAAGTCAGATGACGAAATTCGTTCCCCAAGTCCCGGCAAAGGGGTTTTCATGGGTCTACCGTCATTTAGCGGGAAAAAGTCAGACGACGAAATTCGTTCCCCAAGTCCCGGCAAAGGGGTTTTCATGGGTCTACCTTCATTTAGCGGGAAAAAGTCAGACGACGAAATTCGTTCCCCAAGTCCCGGTAAAGGGGTTTTCATGGGTCTACCTTCATTTAGCGGGAAAAAGTCAGACGACGAAATTCGTTCCCCAAGTCCCGGTAAAGGGGTTTTCATGGGTCTACCGTCATTTAGCGGGAAAAAGTCAGACGACGAAATTCGTTCCCCGAGTTCGGGCAAAGGGGTTTTCATGGGTCTACCTTCATTTGGCGGGAAAAAGTCAGACGACGAAATTCGTTCTCCAAGTCCGGGCAAAGGAGTTTTCATGGGTCTACCTTCATTTAGCGGGAAAAAGTCAGACAACGAAATTCGTTCTTCGAATCCTGGAAACGGAATCTTTATGGGCCTTCCAACTTATAGCGGTTAACGAATAGAGCCAGTTCGTTCACTCAGTCCTGGGCGAGATGTGCACATAGGTTTGCCAGTATTCAGTGGACAACAAGATCGCTAAAATGTTCGGACTAAGGCAACTAGTAAACATTAAAATTTTGACCATTTGGACCTTTCAAGGTCTGCAAGAGTGTTTAGCAACTTTAACATAAAGTTTTAAATCATTTTGTTTCTTAATGACATGTTTACATGATGTCAGATTTTTTACTTTTGACCAGCGATGACGACCTGTCTACCTTTATCTATTGTTGCTTTAAACATTTGTTATCATTATCATATTACATCGATTTCAATATTCTACGATAAGGTGAATACATGAACAGAAAACATATATTTTGTACGTTCTTCATGACAACATGAACGCTGTTTGACAGTGTGACTTTGAATCTTAGCTGCTACAAAAGACTGATTGAGGTGGGATATTCGTGTGATTTCCATACCGCATTATGTCAGTGTAATTATCATAACATATAAAAAGTTATCACACTCACCAGTCTTTATCGGTTTCAATAATTTTTTTGTATGTGTTTGACACAAAGCGAAAGATCTTTTGTGGGTAAATTTTCCTAGGCGTATTTGCTATTTGGATCCAGTTGTAAAGTAGCTGTGGGTCCATAGCTGTGGTGTTTTCAGACGGGATTTCTGCCTTTTACGGCTTTTACGACTCTGGACCCACAGTTAGTTCTGAAGTTGCTTTGTTTCTGTGAGGTGTCAAGTTGTATGGGTTGTAAAATTATTTTCTGAAATATGATGAAAGACAGAATTTGGCATGCATAACAACAATAAAGACACTAGGAAGTGTAGTGCTTTCAATGTTGACTGAAATGTTATAATTCTCATAAATTATACAGTCTTGTACGTTCTTTACAGAAAGAAAACAAGCCCAGTAACTCGCATCACTTCATTTACAATTTTCTAAAATCGAGCCGATATGATTGAATCTTTACAATCCTAAGAGTGTTAATATATTATTTGTGGATAGAATTGTCGATTGACAGTTTCACTGTGTTACTACTTATCATCACTTACTATCGTTCTATCTCTCTGTATGATTCTATACATCGATTCATCCAATAAAGGACACTGTCTTTCTTAGAGAATCGATCATTATTGACTACAACGACAACCTTGTGTCTTTCATCAATCAACAGTATAATCAGCTGACAAAATTTTAGAGTTATAAATTAATAAATTATGATGTTGAACGATAACCTTTCCTGCTTTGCATTACAAATTCTCTACTATCGACCTCGATATCTTCAATTTGAATCAACGTCTCGTTGCCAGGGATTATTCCATTTTACTTTTAATTGATGCATAATGTACGCAATCATATATTGATAAATAAACAATGGAATATGATGAGACCTGCAAACATTGTCTGATCGGCTTATGATGTCCAACGATACTTTATCAATATACACTGTGGTTGAGACAATATTCTGAATATTATCAAATTGATGGCACTAAATATCCAAGTAAATGATTGTTAGGGTAGATATTGTGGATATAGGTCAAAGTTAAGCACACAAATCACAAACTCTTTACACTTGTATTCATTTGAAAACACCTGATTTGTAATATCTAACTCTGACTATCTGTATTTGTGTCCCAATGACACAGTCATTCAATGAAATGAAGTCTGACAGCCTATCAAGTCGACGGAGCCCGGCACAGCAAATTGATCATAAGATTTTGAATTCGGATGCCTGTCTTTTTTCTCCGATAGCAAGATATATTCTGGCCGTCGGTGTAAGCGCATCGTCTTGGAAGCTTCTACGCAATTGCTAAGCCCAAACTTTTTGTTCTTCTTCTTTTTTTTTTTTTTTTTATCTTTTATTTAAAATTGTCAGGAAGTTTCACATCGGTCATGTTATACAACAACTCCTATACTTGCAAGAAATACAAATAAATTAAATAAAATCTATTATTTTTTCAAAAGCTTCTACGAATTCATCTCTTCGTGAAACTTTCTCCACTTTACATCTCATAACACACTCGTGTCGGAACAGTACATATAAGGGTACACTCTTGTCACCGAGCCAAAATTTATGAATTGACCATTTTCCAAGCAAAATCAACACTTTGATGACTTCGCCATCATCAAACTTTTTGCCAACAAATTTTTTTGTGTTACAATTAAAAATAATGTCAGTATTGGATAAAGTTACATTTCTATTCAAATAATTACAAATAGTCCCTGTAATTCTCCTCCAGAGATTTTTAGCAATCTGACAATCCAGGTATTTGTGTTCTAAAGATTCTGGTACCTGACAAAGGTGACAGTTCATGGAATCAATTTTCTTCCAATAAAACAAATATTTATTACATGGTAATAACCGGTGCAGCAATTTCCACTGAAATTCTCTCAATTTTGTTTCTTTTGTGCACGAGTAAATATTTTCCCAGATTGCCTGATTGTAGACTTTGGTTTTTAAATGGTTTGCACCAAGTGAAGTATACCATTTATCAAGCTTATTAGCGTTATCAGCATCTAAACGTTGATTTTGTATTAAGAGGGTACAGTAAATGATCTTACAAGTAAGTTTTTCCAGTGGAATAAATTGCCCTTCTGTCCAAAGCCCGTATTGTGAATTATCGCCAATCGGCGACTTGTAAAAAACTTTTTGTTCTTCTTTAATCATTTCCGTAAACTCATCGGCTACATAATACTAGCTCTGCGTGGCAGTGCAGTTTGTTACCGGCTATAGGCCTCTCACGACAGCCCTGCCACATACATAGTAACCCCAGTTTCAAATACAGGCACCGCTGTAGTTGACAGCGCTTTTAGTCTAGTAAAGCGCTGTCAACTACGGCGGTGCCTTAGGTTTCAAACTTTAAATGATGACAAGCTATCAGATATACCCATCCGAGTCGCGCTGCTCATCAGCGTCCATGCTAACAACAGTTTAACATCAGATCTGTAGTTATTATTATTAGGGGTGGCCCAGAGGAAATTGACGGTGGTCCATCATGTAAAATGTGACACCCCCCCCCCGATGTTCCTCTCTAAATTGTGACCCTCCCCCTCCCAAACTTAAAAGTTTGAAATGTGTGTATAACTTTAATAGAACTGCTGACTTTGTTATATAACAACAAGTAAAGGTAACTTTTAGTCATGCTTTTAGTTTTCTTGTTTTGTGTATCAAATATTCTTCCTGTCTAATTCCCTATAGCATGTTAGTATACCAAGTATTGTGCTTGTCAACAAAGGCCATATATAAGGGACTGTGCAGAAATTACGGGGGGGGGGGTATAGCCGTGTTTATTTTGGGATGGATCGCAATTTTTCGTGCATTCACATTTGAAGGGTCATGAAATTTCACGCCTGCCTTTTGGGGAGGGTCACTATTTTCTGGGCAACTTTTAGAAACCAAGATATAGTGCTTCGTCCATACATATCAAATCATAATACATGTGAGTCTTTTGGGCAAACTATTAACAATTTTCCCCACAAAACTTGGCTATATCTGTACTTTAATATAATTTATGTAGGCTAAACGTACTTTTTTCAAGTTTTTATTGAGATCATCAAAGTAGTTTACAATCTCAATTGTGGCAGAGTACATTTATTACAATTACAAAAACTACAATTTAATGATATCACATAAATGTCTGTCAAGAAGTTTCAGAGACTACATGCACATGAAAAAAATAATCGAATAAATAAGATTTTCCAACTATATGTAATAAATTCACTGTATTGTGGTTCTAGGAATAAGAGTTTAGAATACCACCCCATTTCTTATTATTTACTAAAAGTCAATTTCTTTTTGACCGCTATCCATATGTAAATGTACTTTGCTTGAAGTGGGAGGTAAAAATTGCACCTGAGTATAAGAAATTTTATTTTTGGATTTCATCAAATGTTGATTCACTATACATGGTAGTCTATGAGAAAACTATGAACATTCTCCCCAATATAAAATTAGCAATGTCTGTGGATTTATACACGTTGGCAAATTGACATTGATGTACTTTACTTGGTTAGAATAGGGTGGTTACAAGTGCATATGTGTACAAGAAATTTTATTTTGAAATTTCACCAAAAGTGTAGATATACTATACATGGGACTCTATGTACTTGTATATCACCGAAAATGCTGATTCACTTTACATGGCAGTATTGTTGTGAAGTTTCTTTACACAACTCGTTCAGACTATGCATCTATCATAAACTTAGCACGGTAAAATGTGACTCTCCCCCAAGGTTAAGTTTGTAAAATGTGAAACACCCCCCCCCCCCAATTTTTCCAGCCCACCCCGTCATAATAACTGAAGGCGCCATATTATGTTGGAACTTCAACAGATCTTGTATAGTGTATCTGCTGTCTTATTAGGGACGTTAATGAAGCGTACAGTTATCTGTAACCACACAGGTGCACAATATAAAAGTATAGCATCACGACGCCTGAATAAGTAATCATATACTGGCCTTAATTTTGCGAAATTCATTGACATCATGAAGTCGATTGAAGACATCTAGAAAGTATTGCATCATTCGCTGGATAGTATGAATGTGGCAACGATATGTAAGCTTACATTTCACTAGGATATTACACCCTATCATTGAACTTCTACTTGACATTCGATCAAACAAAGATCACTTCTCACATCAAGTAAGTATGTAATTTATGAAAGGAAAACGAGATAGATAACACAATAATTATATACGATATCACAATTAAAGTTTAACTTAGCCTAACAAAAACATAGAAAAAAATGAGTTCACAGACCTGGTAATAGTGTTCTCTTGGCTTGAACCGCGTTGATTAAGAACATCGCGATCCTCTCTCTCTCTCTCTCTCTCTCTCTCTCTCTCTCTCTCTCTCTCTCACGAGCCGAACACACCGGAGATTGCCACGAATTACTTAAGCCGATATCTCTTGCCGTTTCCAGATATGATGTCACAGTACATGTCTGGGCAGTAAACAATTCAATTCAAACTTGTGGTGCCGACAAATGCAAATTTATTCTAAAGATGGATATATTCGTGTACTTACAATCGGCAAAACGTAACTGAGAACTGCCGCAGAAGACAAATGACGTGGCAACGTGCAGGCTTTCATAAGACAAAATAAAGAATTCATTATCACACCTGGTGACGCAAAAAGATTTCAAAACTATGTCCATCTGCCGGGTCATGCAAAGGACACATTCACAGCGTCAGTTGCTGTGGATACATAACTGCGGAAATGTTTTCTGACGAGTTTTCTGTCTAAACGTGATGATTTTGACTTCGACGACATTTCACCCCATCGCCACAATTGGGGTGTGAATAAAAGGAAACCCATCAGAAAATCTCAATCCGCGCTATCACATGCCGCTATGGACCCATAGCTACATCGTCAGCAAACAAAAAATACACACACTGCCACAACAAAGTCAAACTATTTCATATTATCCTTTGTTTCACAGAACAATAATTACACCAGTAAAGAGAGGTGATTAATCGCACTTTTTTCTCTGAAGTCATGCCACTTTTGAAGCCTGAATACACGTTTTCTGCCTTTACAAGTCTATAGAGGCTAGTCTGGCATTAAAAACAAACTAGACATCAAGTACTCACTTCATCAGAATCCATCGACAAATGGGAACAAGGTTGCTTAAGGTAGAACGCACCTCGGGGACAGAAAGTCGGGCCTTCACATTTTTAATATCAATTTTCTTCTGACCTACCACTTGTTGGGGCTCATTTTGAAGCTCTCGGTGAAAGAAAAGTTTTCACCGGCTTAGTTTTTCGAAAAACGAAAATTTTATTTTTTTCCATATAGAGTTAACACAGGGATGGCGGCCATTTTGGATTTCAAATATCGAGAAATCGCAAGTTATTTGTCTCTCTAGTACCTAAGTTTGCACGGTGACCCCTGATTTTTATTCTTGCTTTGGTAAGAGAATGGTTGGATGTTTCACTGAGGAAAGTTTGAGAAAAAGTTTAAGTCTTTCACTTTCGAGGTGCATATTACCTTAAGGTAGTATGCGCCTTGAAAGTGAATGACTTAAACTTTTGTTCAAACTTTCCTGAATGAAACTTTCAACAATTCTTTTACCAATTCAACAATAAAAATCGGGGATCACCGAGCAAAGTTTGGAACTAGCGAAACAAATTACCCAACATAATTTTTTGCGATATTTGAAATTCAAAATGGCCACCATTCCTGGCTTAACTCTATGGGATTTTCGAAAAACTAAGACGGTGAAAGATTTTTTCTCCAACAGCTTTAAAATGAGCCAACACAAGTGGTTGATCAGAAATAATAATTCAATTGTAGTAATCTGAGAGTCCGACTACGTGTCCGCGAGGCGCGTTCTGCCTTAAATTATGGTAATCACATATGATGGGCTCAGGAAAGAGTAAGAAGAAGACGGAGAAATATTTTGAATCATTTGAAAATTATACAAAGAATATGCCTGGTGAAGATGACCAAACCCCACTCAAACCTTTCTGTTGATGTTATTATCATCTACGTAGCGGTAGTAGCTAGTGTTGATAATGAAATAGAATTTTATTCAAGACTTTAGTATATACAGACGTTGATGCCAAGCCAAAATAATGTTGGTCATTGAAACAAACACTGTATTTGTAAACAACTAAACGAAGAAAACTGCTCCTCATTAACATTTCTTACAGCCATAGCACAGATGGTTGTCTGACAGATATTTCTTACAGCCATAGCACAGATGGTTGTCTGACAGATATTTCTTACAGCTATAGCACAGATGGTTGTCTGACAGATATTTCTTACCATCTCCTAAGGGGATTGTCAAATATTTTTACTTTGACTGAAGTTCAAGTAGAATTTGCCAGCCATAATAACTGAACTCCTGCAAGGCGTGTTGTTTTTTGGTATGAGACATAAACTCTTCCACGTTAAGAACATCCAACAGAGAGGGTTGTACTTTGTGTAGTAGACTTACAGATTACTTATTATTTGGTATATTACTTCTTGATTCACAAATCGTCCTCAACGCATGGCTGTACTTCCACTTCCTGTTTTCTAAAATCACACTAAAGGTTCACATGATTATAATATCGCTGGGCTCGAAACAATTTAATTTGCCCTCGCAACGATTTTGACCTCACCACAGATGGTGTATGTCCCACATCAACTTCTTTAAACCAAATAATCATAACTAGAGTTGGATGGTAAATGACGTGTGTTTTCTCGGAGGTAGTGACTATACTTCAGTGGTACCGTTCATTGAGCACGAGATAAACCTTCTGCTTCTCTGATGTAGAACCAAGTACAAGTAAAATAAACAATACCCTGGGTGTACTTTTTGTATTTTTTTCTGGTCTTTGTTAGCCCGAGAAGAGTTCTGTTGTCGGATGCTGTGACTTTCTGGATGTAGAGACTAAAGGAATTGTCCAATAGAGTAACCACACTTTACTAGTAACTGAGTCCACCCGATAAAAAAACTTTGATCATTGTGATCAAAAGTTTCGGACTGAAACTCAAATATTGATCTTCATGTATGTAGATTTGATGTTTACAGAACATATTATCATATACCTACATTCACGAGCCAACCATCTTAGCTGTTATAGGACTGCCCATGTGTCCAAGAAAGCCAATCAAAGACTTTTCTCCTAGTTACAAAATATCAGAATTAAGAGAGAGGTTCTTTAGATTGGTATGTGCATCATGGACATACCTGGACCATTACATTGAGGGATGATGTGTATATGGACATACCTGAAACATCACACTGAGGGGGTAATAACCAGGTAAACCTATTGCTGCTAAATTAATTTATAAATAAAATACCACATCCATGGTATGGTATTCAATAAGACACCTGGTTGGGGAAGGAATGGACCCAATGGTATGTATACAACCAGGGCACCTGGTGGGGGAGGGGGTGACATCCATGGTATGTATTCAATCAGAAAAACTGGAGGGGAGGGGGCAATATCCATGGTATGTAGTCAATCAGGACAACTGGTGGGAGAGAAGGTGACCCCCGTGATATGTATTCGATCAGGACATCTGGAAGGGGAGCGGGCAATATCCATGGAGTGGTATTCAATCAGGACAACAGGTGGGGGAGGGGGTAACATCCATGGTATGTATTAAATCAGGACACATGGTTGGGGAGGGGGCAATACATATTTCCCTATCTATGGGTGTTCCTATACATATGCTTAGACAAAGATGAATAACAGGGACATTTTATTTCAAACAAAATCAATCAAAAGTCAGAAATTAATTCATCAAACTTGTATTCTGCATATGTAGCTGTGTGTACAATTTTATCTTAAGATGGCATTAAAATGTCAACTTTTAGTTGCCATAGCAATGAAGAGATAATGACTTTTGGAACAGACATTCACTTAAATTCATCAAAAGTATGCTTGCATAGTATTATTAGAGAAAATCACTATGTCTTTGTTTTGCACACATGTTAAGGCTGATGTGAAAATGTTAGTTTTTGCCAAAATTAGCATGATCATCCAGAATGTAAAATAACAAATAGATCATCTGAACAAGGATGTGTATTTTATGCAAGAAACAATACAATATCTTGTTATTAGTTTAATGGAAGACTGACTATGAGAAAGGTAAAACCTTGATCTGCAAACAAATCACTGAAATCACACCATTTGAATTTAATCCCCTGATTACCTTGAATGCCAGCAAGTTATAGTGCCATATTGAATTACTGTACAACCTGCCTGCCAGAAAATTCACACATGTATGTTTTCACATTACTTTTGGTATCTGAGGTAATGCTGACAATGGTTGTCATGGGCTTAAAGGGACAAAGTCGGCCATTTTTCATGAATTTTGTTTGATGTGAGATACTACTTAAATTGTTTGACATGTTGAAAGATACTGAATGAATGGGTGACCATGCACATATTCGACCGCAGTTTTATACACAGTAAACGAAACCATCGCAAAAACGAATTAATGGTCCATTAATTCATTTTCGCGATGGTTTCATTGATCTTGTTTAAAACCGGGGTCGAATATATGCATGGTCACTCATTCATTCAGTGTCTTTCGACATGTCAAACTTAATCACATCAAACAAAATTCATGAAAAATGGCCGACTTTGATCCTTAAGTCTCCATGAGAGGAATATTAAATATGATTTGATTTACTGTATAGACTTGCAAAATGCAATGATTCCATGATTTTATTGAAATTTGTGTGTCATTATTCAGATTGAAAACTGTACTACTATTTCAGAACAGAGACTCAAACTCAGGTAATTTCTGGAAACGTTGATATTCAAGCTATCAACTGTCTCCAGAAAATTCATGTGAAAAAATTCATTAAAAAGTGGCACAGCATTATCCCCTTATGTCGTAAATCATTAACTGATCTATTTGTGTCAATGACCTGAAAGTTTGTTAAAACATTACTTGCAATGAATCTCACTGAATACAGGGTATATAAGCACAAAATGTGAAGGCATAGGACCCTCTCTTACTTTATGACCCTGTCATGTCAAAGCCAATGTCAAGATTACTGTGTTATGCTGCTTGTTTCAGAATCCGTTTGCTAATAAATTGAAAGAAATAAATATTCCCCCATGGGATAATGAGGCATTGTAATACAGTATAGCATGATGCAGCATATCTAGTATTGGTCCTTGGGGATAAAGTTATATTGTGGAACTGCATAGCATGCATGATGCAATGTATCTAACATATCTCTATTGGCATAATGTGACAATGTAATACAGCATGGCCACACTATATCATAATGCAATATATCCCCTTGGGGTAATGAGACATTGTCCACAGTGCAATGCAATACATGTATCCCTATTAAGGGATGATGTTACATTGTAGAACTACCCCACTCCTCTAGAATCTGGCATCAGACTATTTTTACACAGAACATTTGATGAAGATAGAGTGTGTATTTGTCAAATGAATAACTCTGATAGATAGCCATTGTAGTAGAATTACTGCCTGTGTTGATTGTTATTGGTCTGCAAGACACTTTGAAGCTACTACCGCCGGTACAGACTTGTTAACCTGCGTATCACTTTGAATCTACTACCGCCGGTACAGACTTGTTAACCTGCTTATCACTTTCAGTTTTATTAGTACTACAATGGGTAGATGGTAATCTGGACTTCTAAAGCACTTTGATAGTAGATCAGGTAAGCAACTGATGAAAATAAGCAATAAACTTGAAACAGAAATGATAAGAAAAGACATACAAATTATACAGTATAACATTATCATTACCACACTTGTTTCAAACTTGATCCATGCTGTCTGAATTTCTTTGTACATTCTGTAAAATTACATTTAATCATTGTTTATCTGAAATCACAAACCATGTATAAATTTGCAAAACCATGATACTTCCACTTGAGAGAATATGTGAGTTGTATTGTAATCACACAATTAATTACACATGCTGTGTAATGGTTCTGTTGCATAGTCAATAAATTTAGCAAAACATATTATTGTAAAAGCTCTGTAAATTGCACCACTTTGTAAGTCATCATATAAGTACAGCATATTAAACACAGTAGTAAATGCTGCTCCTTCTGATATCATCATATGAATTCTTCTTAAAATTCAACTTATTGTCTTTCCCTTAGCTTCCATTCTGCTCATCTTTGTTTCTTTGGTGACAAACTATCTGTCAACTGTCGTTTCTTCAGCTGCGCTGCATCATTTCTTCAGCCCAGTTGAATTATTTTTTCCAAAGTTTTCGTTTTAACAATCATTATCATATCTGAGAGTCACATCCTGAAATTAAATACAGATTGTAAGAAAACCACCCTCCTACAAGACCTGATAACTTTGTTGAAAGTATTTGTTTCAATGATAAAAATTCAAAGAAGAGCAGAGAATGGTAACCATGGATACTTCCTAAGAATCTCAGACAACAAACTGACAAAATGGTAAAAGAGAAGATAATTAGTCATCTTGCTTTATATTTCAAATTTCACTACTGATTCAGACACTCATGTTTAATGATAAAGATCTTCAACATGACTAATAAAATACAAGTTAGTTTATAAGCCCAGTAACTAATGAACTACAATCTGTAAGACACAAGATTAAATACTGTTCTCAATTTTCAATTTCTCACATATCTGCACAATAATAAATGTATCTGGATCAACAACAGCTACTTTTGTAGTAGAATATCATGAATATCTACAAGTCTGCAAAATATGTAAATGTATAAGCATTCTGTGCAAAACTAAACTTTCTGTTACCTGACTAATTTATGGCCAGGTTTTCTGATAAATCACTTTCTTCTTTCTTGGCTTCTATTTTGGTAGTTGCTTCCTGTATTTCCTTGCTAATTAGTGGATCCTGTACAGTGACTGGTGGTTCCGATGTGACTGGTGGTTCTGATGTGACTGGTGGTTCTGATGTGACCAGTGGTTCCGATGTGATCGGTGGTTCCAATGTGACTGGTGGTTCCGATGTGATCGGTGGTTCCGATGTGACTGGTGGTTCTGATGTGACCAGTGGTTCCAATGTGATCGGTGGTTCCAATGTGACTGGTGGTTCTGATTTGATTGGTGGTACTTCCAATTTGATTGACGACTCCTGTGGTATGACTGGTTGTTCCTGAGATGTAATAGGTGATTCCTGTGATGTAACTGGTGGTTCCTGTAATTTATTTGGTGGTTGTTCTGATGTTAATGGTGGCTGTTCTGTCTCCGTTTCTCTATAGTTAATTTCTTCATGAGTTACACCCTCAGTGTTATTTCTGTTCTGTTCACTGTCCACCACACTCATGACACTATCACTCACTTCAGCAGTATTTTCAATTGTCTTTTCATTATTTGAATCATCCGAGTTTTTTAAGAAATCAGAGTTGTTTGTATCCCAAACAATTTGGATATTTTCTTCTAGTTCTTCACTCATGGTTAACTGGTTATTAGCAGCCTGGTTTCTCTTGCCAGGTTTCTGTTCTGTAAATCTGGATTCCTGATATGTTACTTTCTGAACAGCTGGAATGATAGCTTGTCCCCTTAGCTTAAAATCTGACTGAATTGGAGTCAGTTTACCACCTTCTGTTTCTGTCTGTGGTGTTTCTTCCTGGCGAGGAGTTTCTTCCAAGCTGAAAGGATCTGGTGAACTTCGACCTGAATCAAATTGACTATTGATAGATATTTCTCTACCAGATGATATGCTTGCTGCAGCAGATTGACACTCTTTAGGTGACTGTGGGGGCGCTTCTGGAACAAGGCTACACAAATAAAAAAAAATTTAACATTTTATAGTCATCAAACCCATGATGTTTCTGATGTACTCAACCAAGTTCAACTTTTAGGGAGTAGTACACTGTCAATATTTCACAAACAAAATTTTCTTCAATGTCTACCCTTTTTTACAAAAGACTATATTTACTGTAAATTTGATTTGCAGAATACACTGCATCCACTGATGAAAACAGCAAATATGAAAGGTACGACTTCTCTGATGTACATAAAAACTGTTACTGTCGCAAAAAGATGACTGAGATCCAGAACCGTAAAACCACAAACCTTTAACTTGTAATGAGTTACAAAATAAAATAAAGTGTAAAATGAAATTTCACACTTCCTTCACATAATTTTGTTTGTTTCTCTGAAAAATCAGAAGGATAATATACTGAAACAAGCATTTACAATAAAACCAATGAAACCCTTAGCAAAATCATTTTTGGAAAACTTGTTGGCAAAGCTGGAAATTTTGATCTTGTACAATACAGTATTGGTTATTTTGTGAAATTCTGTCAATCCTTAATTAACATACATACAATGCTATCATATGTTTCAAAAAAGTGGATCTTTTAACTTACCCAGTATCACTTTGTCCTTTCACTGTAACAGATATAAGAAATCCAATTAACAATTGACCTTTCAGTGTAACATGCCATCGGCAAGAAAAATGAGCAACTGATCACCAGTAGATTTGTAAAATTATTGGTTTCATTGTATACAGTACATTGAGCACTGACAGTATGAATAAAACACTCAATATTGAGAAAATTCCCCACATTATGTTTGATTTACAGAAACGAAATCAAGAAACCTACATGCCAATATAGGTCTACTGTTTTTTCTAAATAAGTTACATATGCAATGATTTGCTGGTTTATTGAACAATCAACATCTGGCATGCCTGGAAGCTACAATTGAATATGAACGGCACAAGAGAAAAGGATGCTTTGTCCAAAAATGAAAAAATACCACCAATGATACGGTGTTGTTCACATTTGATCGGAATTGGTACATACTAGTATTGGTACCAAGATCAACGATGAATGTTGTTTCTATCTGTTCAGTGCAGCAAATTCTACGTTGATATTATGACAATGATTTCTACACAGTACAACCAGAAAATCAAGAATGACAACAGCAAATAGGGTCTGCAGCTTAGGTACTGCGGGTCAACTTTAGAAACATGCATATCAACTTCTATGGCAATGGGACTAGCAGATCCTACATACATTAGCAAATGTCAATAAAAAAATTAGCCAGAGAAGGCTTGACAAGAAGAAAAGGTGGGAGAGTGGGGAAAAAATGATGTACAAAGGATCAGGTAAAAAAATTAATGCTACCTCATCATTCTTCTACACTCCCCCCCCCCTCCCCCCCCCACTCCCCCCCCCCTCGATATCAAATTTTCCATCCCTCGGTATTGACTGTGTTTATATAAAGAGCTACAATGGCTAGATGGCAGGTATGTAAAGTAGGTGAGTTATTTACAACCTTGGGGATTTTTTAAATGCTATCAGTGCTGTCATTCAAATGTAAACAGCACTTAAGTTAGTTACAGTTGGTGAAATGCCTTCCACTGTGGGGGTGATTATGACATCTGGAATTATCCTGGATCCAAATTTCTTATCAGTTCTTGTGTGTCTTACATGGAAAAGTTGCAAAAATTGGTCCGTAATGAAAAAATTAACCTTAGCTTTGTTTTCTGGATCAAATTTCACTACAAATTGATACCAAATATGACAAAATTATGTTCACAGCCTTAACCACTGTCTCACAACATATCCTGGGTTGGTATAGGTCATTTAAGGTTACAGACTGAGAAAATTACCCAAATTATACAAACTTGGGGGTTCCCAACACTTTGAGCAGAAGATTTATCTAACTAATAACATCCTTCTGGACTTTTATACCAAATTACAAAGCCATCAAACAAGTAGTTTTGAGAACAAATTTTTCTTGACCAAAAATGACAAAATTGTCTTAAAATACGTTTTCTTGACCGCAAACGACAAAATTGTCTTTAAAATACAAATTTGCATATTTCAGGACAATTTTCACATATCAAACTATTGTCATCCCCGGGCATCTGTACACAAATATAAAAGCTGTCTGTCCAGCAGTTATAAAGAAAAAATGTCCAGCAGTTATAAAGAAAAAATATTTTTACATTTTTTGACCAAAATGACACACATTGCCCCCAATTCTGTCATAATTCCAAAAAAATTAGAAGAGAAACACCATTGCAAATATCCAACCAAAATTTGAGAGCAATTGGGCCAGCGGTTTCAGAGAAGAATAATTTTTATTTAAAATGAGAAAAATAACCAAAAATTCAGCAAAAATACAAATTTCAAGATATCTTCATGATTTACATATAATTGTACAAGGTCACACACTTATTTTCAAAGCAATCAAAACTGGGGTTCTTGAGTTATTAATTTTTGACCATTTTCATATTTTTAAGCTCATTTGCATAATGTTGGCGATGCAAACTTCATTTGAACAAAATCCCATCTATAGCCCAGGATGCATCCACACACCAATACCAAGCTAAAAAGTGCAGCGGTTTGCGAGTTTTTGATATTGACTGACATACTATACGTACATACATACATACATACATACATACATACACACACACATACATACATACATACATACAGACGCCACTGACTTCAGCCTATACGATAACCTCACATTGGTATACCAAATGTGAGCAAAAAACTTGATGAAGAAGTTGTCATATACAATTTCAATACAAGCATTGTCAGAGTAGAAAATTTTATGTGGAAAATTGAATAAAAAATATTCCAAAATATTTGAAAATGCAAGTATATGCTAATTTAACAAGTGACCTAGCAGCTATATATTATGCAAGTGTATGCTAATTTTAACAAGCGACCTAGCAGCCAATATTGTATAGCTCCGCTGTGATCTTTAAGATAATTAAGATAAAAGGTGTGGCTGGTTTGTCAATTAAGGGAATACAAATGAACATGGGTCATATTTAAATATCAGCAGCAAATTTCTAAATATGCTGTAGATCATTATTTTTTGGAAAGAGTCCAACTGGTGATAATCTGCACATATCAGTGCTGGCTGTGACTGCTGGCAGCTTACAGCGTTGGTGGTGCACTTCATCTGAGGTACTAACACTTAACCATAGCTCAACAATCCAGACAAATGTTTGTCTGACCAAAACCAGGAAAAATTGCCCCTAAAATACAAGTATGCAAGTTTTATCATAATTTCAACAAATCTAAGACATGTCACCCAAGGAACCTGCACGAAAAACCGATCAGACATGGCGATTTTAAGAAGATGATTTTTGGAATTTTTTTATTGAGTTGGTAAAAATACCCCTAAAAATACAGTATTGCAGGTTTCATCATGATTTGTACAAAACTTATAATTATCCATAGGAACCTTAAAATCAATTTCAAAGCAACCTTTTACACATTTGAATTTCTGACATCAGTCTATACATGTACACAAAATAATCATAGCAGCCATATTGGATCATTACATGAGGTAAAACAATGTATACACATATCACAATGTGTTTGCCTTCTTCAAAGTGTGGACTGTTGAGTATCATAGCTTTTAATACATTGCATCACAATAATTTTGACATCAAACATTTGTCATGTCCATATGCAATCACATACATGTATATTCCTATCATAAAGCTTCACATTATTGCATGAAAATAACAATGGACAAGGTATAAAATCTGTCAGAATCTTTTGTCATATCATCAAAGCTAACTACTGTGTACATGTAAGTATAATTACACTTTGGCCTTCCACAAGTTTTAAAGGAATTCCGCTGCTGCAATTACTTTATTAGACTGAAAGTTGATGGAATTGTTTATTTGACAAATTATCAGTAATTTTAGTAACTTCATGTTGTTGAAAGATTTATATTGCTGGAACACAGTGACAACAATATCTGAGAATTTGTGAAAAACTCATGGACTCCTCCATTTGAGATTTGGGTAAGACTGCAGAGCCCATACTGAATAATTGTACAAATCAACATATCCTAAAATCCTAGGGGGTTCAGTAGTTCAAAAGCTGTGGAAGACCTCCTAAGAAAACTAACTGTTTTCACAATGAATTTTTAGCCCAATGTTCTTTTGGTGTGGCAAGCTTTGCTTCTGATCTGTGTGATACTAATATGTTGTCAGATCGTTCATATTGAATCAAAAAAGATTAACAAATGAACAATACTCACCTTTAATTCTGGCAGGCCCAGTAAATGAAACAAATTCTAATGAAGGTGGCAGTCTTGGCAACTCCTATCGATAAATATGACAAGACTTCATGGAAAACTGACTTTGAACAAATGCATAAAAAAAATCTCCTGAACTTTATTCTGACAACAGAAATATTCTGGATAGAGTTGATGCTTCACCTTTGAAGTGTAGTTATCCCATCTCATTTGACAGTATTAATTTGAACAACCAAAGTCTATTTTTCAGAATGACTTTAATGCTTGTGTCCCATACTAAACCAAAAACTACAAATATGATTGATTTCATTGCATACATGCTGCATGCTAAGGTGTGAACACAGCTCAGGAGAAATCATATTATATTTTTACTCACTACTGTACCATCAATATTTAATTACAGATATATGGATACACCATGTTCCAAACCAAGTCATTAACATTAAAATATATTATTCTCATGAGTATACCACACAGTTGACATTTTAAAATGCTACAGTAACTTCATATTGATAGATATACCGTACAGCTTATGTGTAAGTCCTTGTATCAGTTCGTATCCATATAGCAATGCATCAGCCTCAACAACACATCTACAGAATGCTTTAATACTAAACATGGCAAAGGACAAGAGTCCCTAGATATGGCATACTAAACATGGCTAAGAACAAGCTTAGAATCGAATCGATATTGAATGCTAAGACATGGCAAAGGACAAGAATTGTTTGATATTGCATATCAAATCGTTCATTGTCCTTATATGTGAAGTAAAAATTTGGTAAAGTCAAAGGGGATTTTTTCCTGACATCTAAAACATGACCTGGTATGTGTTTTTAACATAGATGACAGTGACTTTGTTTTTGCCCTTCAAACATGTGAAGTTTTTTGTCACATTACTGCTGCTGATCAATGATGTAATGCAATCAATGATTTGATATGATGTAATGCTATAGCGATTCACAACCTAGTTGATGTAACCAGTAGGCCAGGCCCACACATTGCATACTAATTTGTATGTGACACAAAAAAGAACCAGACAATCCATGTGGATGCAGACATGATGAACTGTGGATGCACAAAGTATGAGAACTTTAAGGCAGACACAGAAATCTTGTTTCTCTATCAGCAATAAACTCACATTATGAAAGGAAGTTGTTCCTCCAATTCTGTGACCCATTCTTGTCCTGCAATGCAAGCGTACCAAACATAGTGTCAATAACACTGTGCTCCCATTTTCATCAAAATAAACCAATATTGATGTCTCTCTATTACAAGCAAACTAAGTCATAATTATACCGGTATGTACTTTTAACAAAACCTGGGTTATGCTAAGTGGTAAGCTTTTAACAAAACTAAACAGCCTGGTTTCTAACTAGTAAATGCATTTGGAAAAACAAAACAATGTCACTGGAAATTGAACTTTAATGATCAATTTGAAAAACTTTAAGTGGCAATTTATCACTGTTACTAAATGTAAATAGGTTATATACATGGACAATGTGTTCATTTTCAGCCAGACTCCTTATACCAGATATTCACTATTCTCAAAATTTTGATATCACTCGTTTCAATTGCAGCAGATGTACAGTTGAACCTCGTTAGTACAAACTCACTTATAATTAAAACCCACTTACAACAAAAAGGTTACAAAGGTCCCATTCTTATCTCTATACCTTTCAATATAAATCATATCTCTTATAGCGAACTAATTAACAACGAAAACCTGTTTACAATGAACTGATTTGTCACTAAAACAATAGGTATTTCACACATTCAAAAACAGCTGGCTCTCATCACAAAGTCAAAGGAATTGCTGATAGGTGTGACCACGGTCCCTCCACGGGACTGTGGTGTGACTAGCAGCCAGAAAGCCAAAACAAATTGATGATCTGATATTATCTGTTGTTTCCCAGTGATCAGGGCTTGATATTATTAATCCCGCTCCATCACACTTTCTGACACACAATTAACAGTTTTTAAAATCTTCCTTTTATCAAGCAACTGTTACCGCACCCTGAGCTTGTTGGCAGAAAGAGTGAAAATGGACATGGCAGGTCGTTAAATGACCATTGTTTACCGTCATGTTTACAGTGTACCATGATGTCGGCAGTTTTTGACAGTGTTCTTTGTTTACATTCAATTTATTGCAATGTCTCAACCTCAAATAAAAAGTGGGAAATAAGTACATCTGTGATTTGCATAAAAAGAGTTAAATTTCAATAGTAACTCCAGTTTGAAAGTTTGATGTCAAGTCTAGTACTCTCGATCCCTACAATTTTGAAGAAATCCGATGTACTCAAGATGTATTAAACGAGACCATTTCTCTGCCATTGATGATGTTGAATAAACTCCCTTAAAATGGTTTTAAAACATTCATTCTCTTGTGTATGACTGCACTACACATCACAGGAAGTGCACTATACATCACAGGAAGTGCACTATACATCACTGGAAGTGCACTACACATCACAGGAAGTGCACTATACATCACAGGAAGTGCACTATACATCACAGGAAGTGCACAATACATCACAGGAAGTGCACTATACATCACAGGAAGTGCACTATACATCACAGGAAGTGCACTATACATCACAGGAAGTGCACTATACATCACAGGAAGTGCACTATACATCACTGGAAGAGCACTATACATCACAGGAAGTGCACTATACATCACAGGAAGTGCACTATACATCACAGGAAGTGCACTATACATCACAGGAAGTGCACTATACATCACAGGAAGTGCACTATACATCACTGGAAGTGCACTATACATCACAGGAAGTGCACTATACATCACAGGAAGTGCACTATAGGAAGTGCACTATACATCACAGGAAGTGCACTATACATCACAGGAAGTGCACAATACATCACAGGAAGTGCACTATACATCACAGGAAGTGCACTATACATCACTGGAAGTGCACTATACATCACAGGAAGTGCACTATACATCACAGGAAGTGCACTATACATCACAGGAAGTGCACTATACATCACAGGAAGTGCACTATACATCACAGGAAGTGCACTATACATCACTGGAAGTGCACATAGACATCACTGGAAGTGCACTATACATCACAGGATGACTGCACTACACATCACAGGAAGTGCAGATAGGAAGCTCAAAAGTGCCCCAACTGACATCACTTTTAAAAACTCCGCATACAATGAAGTAATTATTGTAGTCTGCAGCTTTTTGTACTAATGAGGTTCAACTATATATAACAACAACTTTAAGAACATAACATTGACAAATCTCTTTGGTGGCTAAATGACATAAATATCTCACTTTGATCTCCTACTTTGCTCTGATCCAAGATGATGAACAACTACCATTTTCGAAACAGCTTCACTACGAACTTGTGTGGTGTTATGACTGGCTGCCTGGCTTATTCTCTCATTAACTTCATCTTGCTGTGGAGATTTAAAATTTAGAACTCATAAATACAGAGAAACAGGTGAAAGATTTGCAATTTGCTGGTCAACACATACTATTTACAGCAGATCTGAGATTCTGAGAAAGAATGGGTATATGTGTTTATCCAACAGTCCGCTATACATGTAGTTATCAGTACCGTCCAGATCTTACATATTTGCAATATCAACAAAAAATGTGTGCACTACTGTACTTCTCCAAGAATAATTACCTGATTACTGTATGTATAAAAGCCCCTCACTACTTTTGAAAATGCAGTGGCTCTGTGTACAGGCCCCCACCCTAGTTCAAATTGGCAATTCAACAATTGATTATGGCCTGGTTAGATCAACAGGATATTGGCTGATTGACCAACTATGGATTGGGAAGACATCTTCACTGCATGGGCTGTATTTCAGGGCCATGTCACCAAAGCAATGCATTAATGGCAAATGTACTACTATGTACCAAAGCATACAGAGTTACAATGGAAATAATATTTTGTGTACAAATTTAAGGTTTGGAAAGTGTAATGAATCCTTTCAGTTGGTAAAATTACTTGTCAGACCAAAGTGACTGATGAAAAGTTGTTAGAACAGTATAGCATTGAGTTCCTACAACAGAACCATGAGGAAAAGAGCAAATTTTTCCAGTATTTCATCTTTGAAGAGTTTTGACAGGTGAGTATTTAGAATTTCACTGCTTTTTCATTTTGACTGAACACTGACAGTTTGATCTCGGAATGTTTGGTCACTTTTACATGCAGCAAACGATCTGTTCACGCTATATCAATCGATGACTATCAGCAGAAATGTTCAAAGTTTTCTCCTTATTTCAAGAATTAATTCAAGCTAAAATTTCACAGAATTGTCATTTCTGTATCCAGAAATAGTGCAATGTGTTTGATTTGAAACAGCAATATAAAATACTGTATCATTTAGATTGGAAAGTAACATAGAGTTTTGCGGTCTTAGGGCAATGGTTGTCTATTAGTATCAATGTAATCATGTTACAATATGCCACTATATGAGAGATAGTCAACCAAACCTTGTCAGTATAGTTTTTGTCTTCTGCAATTTCTTTTGGATGTACACAGTGGAGTTCATTAGTTTTGCATAAATTAGCATAAAACATATGGTTGCTTGAGTATAAGCTTCTCCTTTTGTATGACAGCTGTTTCATACTGCTAAACTTTCAGCTTATACTTGGATGAATATGGTAGATGTACCATTTGTAAATTCCATTGATAAAAACAACACACTGATATACTTGAAGTGCTTGTTTGATATCAATATGATATTGAAAAAAGTGAAATCTGAAAGATGGTAAAAGTTACAAAGTCAGAGTACAGGCACAAGGTTCATTATCCTCAAAGTTACAATTAAAGGGAGTGTTGGGATTATTAAGGGGTTTCAAATATGTAACTAAGCTACAAAAAAGGAATATTGTAGCATAAATACCTTATCAATGTTCCACCTTTGTTTCACAGGAGTTGTCATTGGTCTTGTACTGCCAGACACTGAACCAGCTGTACGCAAACTCTTACGTCCAGATTCAGGTCGTCTGAAAAATTACAATTATTATTAATATTCCAACAAAATAATGTTCAATCAGAAAGTGGTAGACACAACTCAGACAATTGAGGCAAACTTTTATCATTATCAACATGTCTTCCATGATAGTGCAGAATGTATTCTAAGAAAGATGTCACTTGAGAGAGAATTCTCTATTAAGGTAGTTGACACCTTGAAATTGAAAAACTTAAACTTTTTGCTCAAATTTTCCTCAATGAAATTTTCAACTATTTTCTTTCAAAATCAAGAATAAAAATCAAGGGTCACTGTGCAAATTTTGGTACTAGAGAAACAAATTACCCAATATTTATCAATATTTGACATTCAAAATGGCCGCATCCCTGTGTTATTTTTATGGAGATAAATAAAATTCCTGATTTCACCAAATGTACTTTATACGCTTTAAAATGAGTCCAAACAAATAGTAGGCTAAAAGAATATTGTAAAAGTTTTAGAGTCTGAATATCTGCCACTGACACACATTCCACTTTAAGCACTGAGATATTCGATAATTATCTTTTTAAAAGGACTTTTAATTCACAATTTTTAAGGATATTTTACAGATTTTAGAAGAAAAGATTTCTTGTACTGTTTGTGATATGCCCTCTTTACAGATTACACCAGGGAATACATTTGCAGAATTTTATATACTCTACTAGTATGAAATTTTGTTGAAAGAGATGAAATCATGATTAGTTGATGAAAATCAAAGTAAGACTTTCATGCCCCAGCCTGCTCACTTCCTCTTGCGATTATTTAATGCAAAGTCAAAAATATTATGCATAGCTCTACACCGAAATTAGAAAATCAAAGTATTAAAGACATCACTAGCTTATGCTCATCAAACTTTTGGCATAGCTAAACCTAAGTGTGTTCAATGAATGTCTGATGAAATTAAGTTAAATAGTTTGTTCAATAAGTAAATAAGCTTATGGTAAGTAATCCCACCAAACCGTCCAAATATTATCACAACACAATTACATATTAACATCCAATTCAGATATTGCATATGAACAAAATTATCAGTTATGTAAATTTCTCTTAATCTGCAACTACATCAAGATTCCACTCTGTTCTAGACAATCACTATATCATTTTACATGTAGAAACTCACCATGTTTGAGTAATAGTTTTACACACAGGGAAAAAAACTATTGAAATGAAAATGTGGAATGTACTGCTTGCTATGATTATTGACCAGACAGGGTTAAAATTTACAAGTTATCTCTGTTACAAAGCTCTAAAATTTGCATGCCCCTGTTTGAACACTTGGATTTAAGACTGTATCCTTTGAACTTTATCAAGAGAAGTAACTTTACTTAACATATATGACCAGAACATACAATTTCAAATAATTTAAACTGTGCACAGTGTAGGTTTTGACTCTTACCTTAACACCTTGACATGAGTATAGTTGCCGAAACCATCATCTGACCATCTGCAAAAATAGATAGCAAAAATATAAACATTTTTACTGGCCATGAGGGTTAACATACATTTACTGCCTAAAGGCCTGAGAGTTTCTCTCAAAACACAGTCTTAGGTCAAGAGACATTGTCAGACCCTTGGGCAACAGAAATATGCTGTTACCAAAATATGGTAAGTCAATAAGTATCTGTTTTGTAACATATCCAATCTTCTCACTCGAAAATCACACGTCTCCATTGCAGACAACACTGCCATCTTGTTTATGCATTGTAAAATGTATGCATGCGTAAAAGGCGTTTTTACAGAGCTTCTTCATGTAAAATGTAGTTTACTGTTCCTACAAAATTCCTAATCATTTAAATTAAATTGGGTCAAATTTTGATCAAATTTAATCTCCCTTTTCCAAATCTTTCATCTGCAAAACAAAGTAATGTCATTCTTTTTTACTTGCTCTTCACCACTTTTCACCAATACCTGAAATTCCACTCCATACTTTAATGTTTTTAACATCAATCATATTGAATTTTCCTCCATACATATCATGCAAAAAGTTGACAATCATTCATGGCAATAGAATTGTCATATTAGATTCACTAACCATAATGGTAGAAGTAACTAACCTGTATCTAGTTGTATCTGGCTGTACACTGCCACTACATTTCATGTAGTGTCTAACATTTGCCTCTCTTCCACTGGGTGGATCTTTCCTCATATGCATGGTATAGTCTGTATTCTCAGGAAGCAAGACAACAGGTTCACCTTTAAGATTCCTGGAACTTCCACCTGAGCTTGTTGAGCTGTAAAAGATACCATGTCACAGGTTTAAGATATGTATCTTCATTTTTCTTGACAGAATTGCGATACACTGTTATCAGTTTGGGCCTTTGTGTAAACAATGACATCAAATAATACACAAATATGCTCTAAGTATAAGGTTTTCCAAAATTGTACATGAACATGAAGGACATCTTCCTCAGTTGTTAACAACAATATCTGTGTTTGAAGGGATTCTGAAAGGACAAGTTCTTGTTCCATGTCCTCAATGTTCACATTTGAGTATATACATATTTAGCAGCAGAAGACACGTCTGAACAATGGAACTGTAGAGATGAACAGAGAGACAGTGTAGCATTGAATCTGTGGGCTTCTAGATTTGTACTTTGGGTGTCTTTACCTACAGTAGTCATCTCATATATCTGTAAACAGTGTCATTTATTTACTCGTTTGAAATGTTGCATTTATGGCAGTGTAGAGGTATTGTGGGACTTCGTTAAAAATATTTACCAAATTATTGTGTAGTTTACCTCAGTGAACTTTGACCCTGTGCTACTTCTATTTGCAATGCATGCATTATTTTCACTCAATGACCTTAAACCAATTGCAATAATCCTACTACGTCTATTATACATACACTTTTATACCAATACTTTTATTGCTAAAAGCAATGTACATTACAAGATTACTTTTGATCTTATCCATTATAAATTGCAGGCTACACACTATGGAATGACAAGAAACAGGTGATACTAAATCTGCAAGTTTCTAAATTCCATATTTTTCATAAATACACTGTATCTGGTAACCAATGCTATGAAACTAGAAGTTCATGAAATCTATAATCAAAAAAGTCAATAAAAACAATCTGTGCAAGTGACAGTTATCCAAAATTACTGACTTACAAAAAGTTTTTCTTGCAAATCATAGCAAATTCTGCACTTAAGACTGGCTTGCTTTTGAATTAATATTCAGCACAAAACAGAAACATGAAAATTTAGCAGCTTGTTTGATCAAATATTTACTTCTACACTACCAATACAATTCATCTCTGAGTACGTATTCTATTGAACTTACAAAAACCTCAGATAAAGCACTTACTATGTGTTAGCACTATGGGCTCTCTTACGAAAAAATGGCCTTATGGTTTGCATGCAAAAGAATATGATATATACATGTATGGTGAGTAATTGTAAAGTATGTTGCTTGAAACACAACTAATTGTAAGCATGGCTATAAGGAAATATGTTATGTTGATTTGATGAATTCATTAACACACAGCAATACAAGGAACATTAGAGGGTCATACATACACATGTGTATATTTAGTTAAAGGACGGCAACCATAATTTGTATCACAGGCAACAGAAAAGTGAACTGAATTAGAAGATGGATTCAGTTTTGAACAACACTGGCAAAGATATCTGTAAGTAAAGTACAACATTCAACTAATAGAAATTTGTGAACACACACAAAGAATAAATTGATTAACAGAGAGACATTGAAATGACACAACATGCAAGCATAATTACTCATACTTACTCAACAACATCATAAGTACCATAAAACAATTGAAAGTTTCTTAGCAATTACATATAAATTTGATCTTATAGTTACAAATTGTTTTTTGTGTAGATTGCAGGTATGTTCAGAAGCAGTGTTAGACTGGCAGATCTTAGACTACATACTAACTTGTAGCTGAAGACATTCAACCAACATATACATGAAGACCACGGTCAGTTGACATACAGTGGCTTGTTTACAGAGAAGCACTGTGCCAGTACTGTATCTACGTTATTACTGTCATTCTTGGATCGGCTGAGCCGAGAGCTCAGCACTATAAGTAGTAGAATGGATCAGCTGAGCCGAGAGCATACAGCACCACAAGTAGTAGAATGGAGCAAAGGGATCCAGGAAGACTAATTATTGGGCATGCACTACTAATATATTTGCTAATCGTGCATGCAGTTGTTTACATATGAGTACAATTTTCATCAACTACAGAGATATATATGAGAAGGTATAATGTGAAACCATCTTTCAGACAGGTACTCTAACATGAAAAGCTCAGCGAGCAAAAATGTTTTTTTCTCTTGCAATAAATACAGAAAGGTATTTATACCATAAATTCCCACATTTTTTGCTGCAGAGACAATTATGTCTCATTTTTCGCAAAAGTTCATTATTACGCTTGCATTTACAGAGAATTAGAAATGATCAATGATTCCTTTTAACTTAGAATGGAAAGTGAGCATTTCCCTATGCTATGGAAGCCGTTAGAATGACTACGTTACTCACCACATGTAGTAGTAGCATTCCCCTGTGCTATGGAAGCCATAGAATGACTGTGTACTTACCAAATGTAGTAGTAGCATTCACCTGTGTAAGCCATAGAATGACTATGTACTTACCACATGCAGCAGTAGCATTTCCCTGTGCTATTTATTGGAAGTCATAGAATGACTATGTGCTTATCACATGTACTTGTAGCATTCCTCTGTGCTAGGGAAGCCATAGAATGACTATGTACTTATCACATATACTTGTAGCAATGCCCCCTGTGCTAGGGAAGCCATAGAATGACTACATATACTTACCACTGTACTAGGGAAGCCATAAAATATCTACCTCTTACCACTGCACTAGGGAATTTAGCCATAAAATGAATGCATACTTACCACTGTACTAGGGAAGCCATAAAATGACTATGTAGTTACCACTGTACCAGGCAATAAACTATGGCTCAAACTGAGGGTCAATTACTTTTAGCCAATAGTGACACAGTAATTTAGGGTATGTCCATCTACTCCGATGCTAATTGATTAGTATTTGGGAAGTCACTGATCATTTCTGATTCTCTGTATGTGCGAATGTGGTATTGCTCCTGGCATCAAAACATCACCAGAGGAAGCTACAACCTGGCATTACTCTATCTTTTTACCCTGTATGACATTTGTACATCACTATGCATGGGTTTTTTTTATTAGAATTTCAGTAATTTGTGTCTTTATTCTTTTACTCTGTGGACCCTGAAAGTCCATAACCTCTCCTTCTATATGTACAGTGACTCTGTAGTAACTTTGGTAAATGAGCGCACTCACTGTCCTACACATCCCTTCCCTCTGATTCTACCCCTGGCATCCCTGTTCAATACTATGCCAGACAGCTTCTGGGCAGCTTAAGTACCTGGTCACTGCTGTGGCCAAATGTGACCAAGACTGTAACAATTACAATTATTGGACCAGGTCCATTCTTTGTATACATGAATTCTAATCAACTATTCTTATATGTGAATTCTTATCACCTATTATTAACAAAGAGATGCCATGGACTATAAACCAAACTTTGATTAAACTTTAAATTTAGTTTCCATTTACACATGAATTTACCTTTATTAGGACATTTACATCAATGGCTGTACATGCAGAGACGTAGCCTCACCCGCTACAGATAACTGCACTTCAACAGCTATCAAATCACAGATTGATTCACACAGTTTGATTCAAAATGAAAATTCCACTATGTAAGGGCACATAAGGGTACGTACATGTAGCAGTCATGAAAGCAGTGATTTGTTCCATAGTTATACACTGAGACCTAAAAAATTAGATTGTGTGGATACCTGTATGGTCTTGGTGTTTATAAGACCGGATATGTTAGTGGTATGCGAATAAGTTTTGTTTGAGAATCGTATAGGCCAATTTTAAGAAGCAGTAAACCTCATTGTTGCTAGTTGTCACTCAAGCTTTATTATGAAATTCAAATGAGCTGGGAAATCTTTTATATCCCCAACCAAGTATTATTCATTTCCAATAGATGGAAAATACATAAACGGAAACATTTCTTTACTATACCAAACTTACTGGGGGTTTTTAGCAATGAATGCACACTTCTTTTCTGTTTCTCTTGAGATCCATTTGATGATTTCTGTAATTCTGTAAGTCCATAGCTTGTCAGAGGATAGGATTATGCTATACAGTTTACCCTATTGTGTGTGATCTTGTTTTGGGACTGCCATACAATTGTTGAAACACTTTATGAGTCATTAGGAAGAACTTGTTGATGCACTAATAAAACATCTTCCATGCAGCATTCCATCAATGTGTTATGATGAAATCTAGTGTAGCAACCGTGAAAAGAAGTGTGTGTTGTATTACCTTGCCGATGATGGTCTATCACTGTTTGGTGGAACAGGAGTGCTCATAATTCTCTCTGGTGCTGTACTGGGTCTCTTGGTTACTGCAATAGCTGGCTGATGATATCCAAATTTAGGATGAGGAGATAACTACAGGGTAATCACATGCCAAGAAAATGCTAAGTTTAATATATATCGACAGACACTGCACTGCGCTTGATATCTGATGAGTTTTCACATGATACTGAAATAGATCACATTAATATTTACATCTCAATGATTATTAGTATTCTATATTAGCAGACATGATGTCAATGTCCTGCAAGGAATGTTAATATTTTGAGATAAACTAATTTTCACAAACTCAGTCAACATGATGTGGCAGCTAGAGACACCGCAATACTATGTACATTTACAAGAGTTGTATTCTATTGACTGATTACACAGGAAGGATAGACAGAGGAATGGCCGGATCCATAGCTAGGCAGATATGTGGGAGGGTGGATAAGGTGGGCAGATATGTGGGTGGATGGATGGATCTGTAGCTGGACAGATATGTGGGTGGATGGATGGATCCATAGCTGGGCAGATACATGTATTGGGGGTGGGTGGATGGATCCATAGCTGGGCAGATATGTGGGTGGATGGATGGGTCCACAGCTGAGAAGATATGTTGGCAAATGGATTAGAGAAACATTTATATAGTCACCTAAGGATCTTAAGAAGCCATGTCGCTCTGTGTTTATGGAATGATTTACCGGCTGAGATTACAATGAGCAATACTGTTGATTGTTTTACGAAAAGTGTAAAAAATGCACCTTTTCCACAAAGCTTTTAATTAATTGTATTTATAAGATTTTCCGAATTTTCCTGTAGATGTTATTAGTGTCAAAAGAGTTTTTTTTACATTTGTGAACCATTTAGAGCATTTTATGGATTTACAGTATAGGAAAATAAATATTATTACTATTATTATTATTTTTATTATTATTATTATTATTATTATTATTATTATGTGCTTATGGATGGAGTCCTCTTGAGGAGGTAGCTCTTGACATTACAATGTGTTACATGTAGATGTATTCACAGGGTGATTTACAGAGTGATCAGGCACATAACAATTTAAAGATAGTTGAAAGGAAAGGGGTTACAATCCTTATAGCCATGTTGACTCCCTGTTTCTCTTTAACTCAGCAAGGTTTGACACATTACATGTAGTTCACAAAGAATTTGCATGTTTCCTATATCAGAAGTGTTCCGACATTTTGAATATTAAGTTAAATGATACATTGGTATTGAATTCATCATAAACTGTATCTTATAATGGGCTACAATATACCACAACACAGAGTCAGCACTTTTTGAAATACACAAACATCATGAGAAATAAAAAGAAGAGTGTATTGGCAAACCAGTGGATACCGCATACCTTGTCACTCAATCAACAGAAAGGATCAGTTAATAGTTCAGATAGCAGTATTTCAATATCTGTATTCACCATTACACCAACACAGCGTATTTAACTCAAAAATCACTTTTTTGCAAATATTCATTCAATTTTAATTAATTTGTTAACCCAAGATTAAAATATTGGTTGGGTTCACCTTAATCAATATCAATGCCATAAATCATTGTAAGATTTACCTTTTCTCTATCATGTTCCATGTCTTCTTTTACAGTTTCTGTGAGATTAACTAGAGTATCAAATTTGACACAAGGATTCCTCATGTAGTCCTCCATTGCAGTCCTTTGAAAAAAAATTGAGATATAAAGTAAATTATATAAAATGTAGCAACGTGCAAAGACATTTGTCAAAGAATTTGAAGGTGGTGTCTAGTAAACATCGACATAAAGGTCATCAGTCTATATCTGCAAACATCAAGCTGAAGATGTCTGTATCTCACAAATATCAACCTGAAGATAGTGTCTCTATCTAATAGGTATCAACCTGAAGATATAGTGTCTATATCTGGCAAGTATCAACATGATGTCTGATCCACCGGGTATCAACCTGAAAACTCTCAAGTACCAGATTGGTAGAACAATGAGAGGAAATAACAAGGACTGATGACTGACAATTGAAGACTGACTTCAATAGAAATGACTCTAAATGCAAGTATTAAAGCACACATACAAAATGCTATGGCATACATTGTAACATGAGTACTGTTTGTAGTGCAATTGTGGCACAAGAAATAATAATAATAATGATGGGTTCTTATAAAGCGCACATATCCACAAGTACATGAGCTCAAGGCGCTTTACAATATTATTACCCCTGATTACTGGACCTAATATGATACCACTCAACTCCCAGGGGAGCAAACAACAGCTCACATGTGCAGCCAATAAGCACAGCAGAGCTAAACGCACACATTACAACCACTGTCCTACCAGGTACCCATCACTCCTGGGTGGGGAGAAGCAATGAGGAATAAAGTGCCTTGCCCAAGGACACAACACCATGGCCATGCGGGGGCTTGAACTCACCATCCTGTGAACATGCGTCCACTACTCTAGCCACTGGCCCATGATGTCTCCTCAAGAAAGGAATCACAACCCAACATGCACTAAATGGATTGTCTGAACTCACACCATTGATGAGGTGAGTTGAAGAACAGACATCAAAGGATAATTTTGGGAAAGTTTCAATGAAACAGCAAGCACGTATAGAATTATGGTACAAAAGGTGAAAACATTGGCACGAAAATAATTGTTTTCTAATAATATGCCTTTTTGCAGTCTAGCATTGAGCAAACCAGCTGTATTCATTTTCCTCTCTTACTGGAGGGTCTTGCACAATGTTGTGTCATGATGTACATGGGAATCTCTCAATGAACTGTTAAGACTCTATAGGACTGTTCTAATGGGCTCATTGTTTTAAATAAAACACATCAAACCCATTGCATTAAAATGTGGGTGAAACCAAAATTATTCCCTATCTGTTTTTGCAAGTTTTTGATATGTGCAATTTTACAATACACAAGCAATACATGTGATATATCGTTGCACTTATCCATGAAATATCACTTCTAAGATTATGATTGTTAAGGTATGATGACATTAATTCACCTATAGCAATAGTAAAACACTTCTGAAAGCCAAGCTGTGCCAATCTTACCTCTTTAAGAATGATTTTAGAGACAGATGACAACTAACCTTATTCTAACGTCTTGTACTAATTCATTTGGTACATATACTGTCATTTGTTGACCAGCTGAGGATGGGTTGGGTTGCATTTTCACTGGAGCAATTTGTGTCCTCTGTTTTGGATCCATACAATATTTTTCTGTTTCTTTATAGAAGTTTTCGAGTGATTTGTAAGTTATTTTATCACAATCTTCATCTGTTGCTGTTGAAAAGTAAAATCAATTACAAATAACATATTATTAAAGCTTTCAAATGATTTGTATTGGTAATTATCACCTTGACTAAAAGGAAAATCAATAGTATAACAATTACAAAATCACATTTATTTAAGCACTAATTGAACGTCTTTCGTGAGTAACTTACTTCTAGAACTATTTTCTTCAACAAATTCAGCATAACTTGTAATAACATCTTCAGAATACAGCTCTGGTCTTTCTGCATCTTCATGAGAACTATACCTGATACCATGCGGTGTACCACTTCTTCCGTAGAATAGTAATCGTCCTATGAAATCTTGACCATAGTTTTGTCTCTGTTTGAACTCTTCCCAAGATTTTAAGTTTGTTGATTTCTTGTCTAATCCATCATTTGGATCACCTCTCCTGGATACAATGTCATCATCTGAGTGATAAGCAACAAAACAATTTTGTTTCTTCCATGTCTGTGAACTTCATCAAAGATTATTTATATCAGTTGTCAATGTCAATGAAAGAATCAGCACAATCAATTCCTACCACTCTAACATTATGATTATTATGATTATTATGATTATTATTATTATTATTATTATTATTATTATTATTATTATTGGGCCTCAGCCAAGCTAAGTTTATAATAAGTTTTTGCAAGGGAAAATTCCTTTGTAAGGTGTAACCCTTTTATTTTGAGAGCAGAGCAGGTTGCAGAAGTGCTGATCTTTGCCCCTAAGTCCCAGAAATGGCTTTGTAAATTTTGATCACGGAGCACTTACTGTTATAATTATGGAGTGTTTTGAACCAGATTTGCGGGACAAACATGTTTAAAGTTGGTTAAAATAACCTTAACTTTTACTTCTTTCAATCATGCATTTTTGAATGGTTGTAGCCATTCAATAACATCATTTTGTCCACACTTTCTTGTCGATGCTTGTTAAATTTTGTCAATCAGAAGGAACACAATCATATAGTACATCAATTAGGTAATTTAAACCAGCCCTCTCAACATTTACAAGTTTGTGTTTTATTTTTCAATAAAGTTAACTGCCTCAATTGTTAAACGTAATCTGTAAACTGGCAGCACTGGCTGACAAAACCTGTGATCTGCACATTGCGAGCACTGGCTGATAAAACATGTGATCTGCACATTGAAAGTACTGGCTGATAAAACCTGTGATCTGCAAATTGAGAGCACTGGCTGATAAAACCTGTGATCTGCACATTGAGAGCACTGGCTGATACAACCTGTGATCTGCAAATTGAGAGCACTGGCTGATAAAACCTGTGATCTGTACATTGAGAGCACTGGCTGATAAAACCTGTGATCTGTACATTGAGAGCACTGGCTGATAAAACCTGTGATCTGCACATTGAGAGCACAAAACCTGTGATCTGCACATTGAGAGCACTGGCTGATAAAACCTATGATCTGCACATTGAGAGCACTGGCTGATAAAATCTGTGATCTGCACATTGAGAGCACGTACTGGCTGATAAAATCTGTGATCTGTATATTGAGAGCACTGGCTGATAAAATCTGTGATCTGCACATTGAGAGCACTGGCTGATAAAATCTGTGATCTGTACATTGAGAGCACTGGCTGATAAAATTTGTGATCTGTACATTGAGAGCACTGGCTGATGAAACCTGCATCTGCACCTTGAAAGCACTGACTGATAAAATCTGTGATCTGTACATTGAGAGCACTGGCTGATAAAACCTGTGATCTGCAAATTGAGAGCACTGGCTGATAAAACCTATGATCTGCACATTGAGAGCACTGGCTGATAAAATCTGTGATCTGTACATTGAGAGCACTGGCTGATAAAACTTGTGATCTGCACATTGAGAGCACTGGCTGATAAAACCTGTGATCTGCACACTGAGAGCACTGGCTGATAAAACCTGTGATCTGCACATTGAGAGCACTGGCTGATAAAACCTGTGATCTGCACATTGAGAGCACTGGCTGATAAAACCTGTGATCTGCACATTGAGAGCACTGGCTGATAAAACCTGTGATCTGCACATTGAGAGCACTGGCTGATAAAACCTGTGATCTGCAAATTGAGAGCACTGGCTGATAAAACCTGTGATCTGCACATTGAGAGCACTGGCTGATAAAACCTGTGATCTGCACACTGAGAGCACTGGCTGATAAAATCTGTGATCTGCACATTGAGAGCACTGGCTGATAAAACCTGTGATCTGCACATTGAGAGCACTGGCTGATAAAACCTGTGATCTGCACATTGAGAGCACTGGCTGATAAAACCTGTGATCTGCACATTGAGAGCACTGGCTGATAAAACCTGTGATCTGCACATTGAGAGCACTGGCTGATAAAAACATGAAGAAAATTGACAGAGTGTAAAAATATAGGAGGATGAAATGACAAGATGAAAAGGATGAATGAAAAAATGAGGCATACCTGTTGGAATATTGACATGTACCATCTTTACAGGTGAAGATGATCTAGTATCTGGTGCTGAGCCACTTGTGCTGTAGTCTTCATCCAATGAAATTTGAGCTGTAGGGTTAATGACTTCAGTCACAGTCATACCTTTGGGTATAACTTGGTGTTTCTTAGGACTTGACAGACCTCTCTCCACAGCAGATGGCAACTTGATTGAAATAGACGACACTGTAGAAGATGCTGTACCAGGTCGCATTCGTTCATCATCCGTTGAAAACACCTGCAATTTATACAAAATAAACGTTTAAAAAATTTCTTTCTGGTCATTGGCCATACATTTATTGTGTCAAAGACTACAAACTAATCTCATAGCGTCTTAACAAATTTCAACCTTGCTATTACATACATCTGTATTCTTCAAATGTATTATATTATACCAGTATGTTGACAGTTAGAAAAATGATCTGACTGGCCAAGACATGAAAATAATCTGAAGACTCTCAGTTAGGTAATAAGCAACTTAGTGGCCAATGCATTGCCACTACTAGTTTTTGCTTTAATCTGTGAAATTTCTCTAAGCGAGACCATGAATTTTCATTATGCACTGAGAAAATGTTAAAATTTCTATTTTCCAATGCCACATGCTAGGTGATTAGCTGGTACTAATTGTGCCTGTAACATTGATTAGGGTATCCCTAGGAAGGTATGTATTGAATTTAAAAGCTGTATGACCAATGGTATCAGAGGAAAACCTTCTGACCAAAAATGACAAAACATCCCCAAACTTTGCATATGTAAATTTCATCAGAATCTACCGGTATATAAAACAGAATAGGTCATCCAAGAGAACCTGCAAACAATTTTTTTTTATTATTGGACAATTTAAAAGAACATATTGAGCAAATTATTAAAAAATTCTCAAAAATCTGAATATGCAATTCATGTTAGTTGAAATAGCAATTAATGATGGTATTCACCCTTTCTAAGAAGCTACATGAAATTTTTAAGCTGTCACACAGGAAGTATGGCAGAGACAATGTTTTTGACAAAAAATGACAAAATTAGCCCAAAAAATACGTATAAGCAAATTTCATCAATTGATCAAATCTAACTTTGGCTACCCTGAATGACTTGTAGAATACATATGAAAGTTTTCCGAGCAGTGATTTCAAAGAAAAGGGGTAAAGTTGACAGTGAATGCTAGATGACAATAGATAATCAATCTATCTGAATGATCAGTGTGGTTGACAACAGAGCTAAAAATTCCCCATTTAGAAGATTTCTCACCACAATTTCACTATGCATGTACATTTTACAGTTTATGCAAGAGCAATACACCTCCTCAGTGATAGCTATGACACTTGATTTGCCTACTTCACTCAATATATGCACTTGTTATCACTAGCAGTATGCCAGTCACTGGTGGTGGTTTAGTGTAATAAATATTTTATTTGTTTTCTAATACTGGTAAAAGAAACTGTAATACTTTTCTTTGTCAATACAGTTCAATATCATGACATAGACATTTATTGGTCAAATTTTTCATTTTAACTTTTGTTGTTTTTGTTAGATCTTCAGGACAAGGATCACTGAAAACTCACTGATATCCAGCAGTCTGCTTTGGTCATTTTCTGTAACGAAAATTTGATTTGTTAGACCAGTGAAATGGCAAATTCACTGATCCTCACTATATTTGAGTGCTCATATACATCAGGGTACTAGACTCTCTCTCTAGCTATCATGTTTATTGCAATTGAAGAACAAAAAATTTAATTCATAAATTATTTATGACTTCTAGACCAGACCTCACCTTTGCCTGTGTAGGAATACTCTCTCACAAAGAACAAGACACAAAGACAAATGAAAGGAACAATTGTTCACACAAGTTAATGATACTTTACCTCTGTTTCACCACTGTATGGTGACTTTGTACTCATTCTCATGACACCAACAGCACTAGCCGGTCTTTTCTCTTTCTTCATGACATTTTTCATGACAAACTGTCCAGAGAAACTAGTTTCTTGAAAATTTTCACCCTTCATTTTGCCAAAGCTTCGCTGCATCAAAAAGATTACAAATTTATTTCCAATAGTTAATAAAGTCCTCAAGACTTCATTCTCAAACCAAAGTATTTTGATCATCATAGGATTGTCCATGTGTAGATTTACAGGGGTGTTCAACCCCTCTGTTTTTGTAGCAATCTATTTATATGTTAATATCCATACAAACATTTTCACTAGCAAAGCATATGCAAATTTTCATTTAACATGTAAATTTGCTGTCCATCTGTTTTTCAAAGCTGCGGAGTAAACTGCGCTATTGCTGGAAAACTTATGGGAATAAGTCTTTTCAACAAACAACAAGGAGGAAATGATTCACAGCTTGTAGATAATACAGAAGTCTTCTAAGAATTACAGTCACACATCAATGTATGATGAGACAGACTCATAATAATTGGATCAATGACAAATCTGGTATTTCATGGACTTTCAAGTTAGCTTTGGTTCTACAGTGTTTTAATATTTGCAAATACTCTATGCTGTTCACATTTGGAATTAAGATAACAGCAGTCTCTTAAAATTAGTATTCCTATTGTCATCAATTGTTTGTTGATTCGATTGATTACATTGATTGTCAATACTGTATGCTGTGATGTACACATAAGGTTTTATCAAGGTACATGTATATGATACATTGTGAAGATGGAAAGAAGCGCCCTCTAACTATGAATCTCAAAGTCTACACTGACAATATGAATTGCTGAGATTTGCTGGTCACTTTCATTCATTTCTAGAATTTTTGATGCCATTTCATGCTACAATAAAAGACAAACTACCAGTTTTATTATAGCACTTCATAACAAGACCCTGGCTGTCACTTTTTGTGTAACAAAGCAGTTTTATTTCTCTCTGTTCACCTATAATTTTTATGTTGTTTTAACAGGTTTCTGATCAATGTGAAAAATGCCACAGGCCAACAATCAGTCATAACTGAAATAACAATTGACTGTATGCCATTAAACCTAAACTTTGCCCATTTACCTGTCTCCCATACAAACTTGGTGGTGCAGTTTTTGGTCGTTTTAAAGCTGTTCCTTTCGTTTGCTTTAATGAAGAGTCATTCACAGGTTCTTTTCTTTCCTCCACTTCCTTTGGACTCATATCAACAGGATTTTTCTCATCTGTAACTGCTCTGTTAACTTTCTTGAGCAGATTTTGATCTGCATTCTCTTTATCCTGTTGCCTAGGTGTTGATCTCCATGGTGATGAATAGTGTGCTATGGCATCTGGAGCAAATCTTAGCACAGCCTCTTGTGAGCCTGTCTTACGCTTCCCATGACCAAACCGCTTCATTTGATGTGAAAACAAACCAAAGTTTGGAATGATCAGTAACACAGAAAGACAAAAAACAATCTACCACTTTTATTCTGATTTCAGTTTCATGAAGAATACCCATCAGGTTTTATCTTACCAGAATCACTGTTTTTTTCATTTAACCTCAATCCACTTGAGAAACACATTGGTCCTCTATACATTTAATTGCATACACTGCAGTAAAAAATCCCTCTACACATTACAAGACAGGCTATACCCAAGCCCGCTTTACATTTGGAAAGGCAGATATCATTCCATGATTAAAGTGGTGTATGAATCAAACTCAGTACAAACCAACTCTGACCCTGAAACAGACTATTAGCCCACTCTCAACTCTGCCTACATTTCAATGACCCCGAAACCAACCTAGTGCAGACTTTGTTCTGAACAAAGGCTCTGTTAAATAATGTTTACCAGTAATTATAAGCAACCTACAGCTGATATAGCTTTATTGTGTTATGTAGAGAATAACTATTTGCGACACGTGTTGATGAAGAAGGTGGAAATCTTTGATAGCTCATTTCAGGATGGCCTGACCAAATATGGCAAAACTAGCTGCAAAAATACACAATTGAAGATTTCATCATAATTTGAACCGATCACATTAAGATCATCCCTAAGAACATGCCAACCACAGCTATGAGATGAGTAGTTTTTTTGAGAAACAAACTTGTGACCAAAAGGGACAAAAATTGCCCAAAAATACAAACTTGCAGATTTCATCACAATCAATATATCATATTCAGATAACCCGTAGGAGCCTGTAAACCAAAAAATCAAAGCTATGAGTCGAGTAGTTTTAGAGAAACAAATTTTTGACCAAAATTGGTAAAAAATTACCCCAAAAATATAAATTTCCGGATTTCATCATTATTTCAATACATCATATATGGGATAACCCCTAGGAACCTGTGTACCAAAAATCAACGTATCAGAGCAGTTTTTGAGAAATATTTTGACCAAAAATGACAAAAATTCCTTAAAAATACAATCAATTTGCATATTTCTGCACAATTTGAACAAATCAGAAACAGATCATCCTTAGGGACCTATATCTCAAATATCAAAGCTGTCTGACCAGCAGTTTTGAAGAAGATTTTTAAGATTTTTTGACCTAAAATGGCAAATTGCCTTAAAAATACAAATTTGCATATTTCATCACAGTTTGAACAAATCTACATAAGGTCATCCTTAGGGACCTGTATACCAAATATTAAAGCTGGCAGACCAGCCGTTGAGGAGAAGAAGATTTTTGCCCAAAAATAGCAAAATTAGTTTCAAAAATACAAATTTTCATATTTCATCACAATTTTAACAAATCTGATGAAGGTCATCCCTGGGGACCTGTACTCCAAATATTAAAGGAATGGGACGGACCGTTTTGTAGAAGAAGTTTGGTATGTAAAAAGTTGATGGATGCCAAATGCTGGTCAACGGACGACTGACGTCAGATGTCAGACGAGAGACACTCCATCCATTAGTTAAGCTTCACGTCATGGACAGCAAAGCTAAATAACTGCACTCTACTCAACTTTAAATTCAAATTATCTTTGTCAGACTAGTTTTTGCATCAGATAATTTAAAGCCGAGTTGGTCAGGACTGGGCATGTGCATACAAGAAGACTTTAAGCCGTATCTGTCTATCGATCACAATTAAACCCTTATCCTAGCTATAAATCACCCATCACCAAATTAAAAACAGATTGAAGCTATAATACACAAATATTTGGGTTAGTGAATGTGATTACTCCAATTTCAACAACAACATTTGGTAACAGCATAAAGTTTTGATCGTACAGTAAAATGCATGTCAAAAGAAATTGACAACTGCACTACACCTGTATTGGTCATATCCCAGAATGGCAGCCATTCTTCAGCTAAATCAAACTTTAAATAATCCTTTAAAAGTGGAAGATCTTTTTTCATGATTAACCCTCAAAACCACCTTATATGGAAGTGAAAATATCTTATTCACCTATTTTTAATGATTCAAAAGAAAGCCAATCATTTGGCATAGGCATCCTCTTGAAATCAACAAACTGTCTGAAAACAAAATCACTTTCTCACTCTCACACTTTATTTACCAGCTAATTTGTGTAATTTCTTTGATTAATATCATCAAGGAAACAGACTCAGTTAAAACTTTCAAGCAAATCCGGAGAAAAACTGAGCTTTCATAATATGTATACTTGTATTACCTTAACAAAGTGCTTAAATGCTATTGGCTTCTACACAATGTAACTAGGTACAATGTATCAGCATTAAGAGAATTGTACACTTACAGGAATACAGTTGAGTACACTTCGATTGGCAAGATACCAGCGGTAAACCTTTTTTAAATCTTCTTTCTGTCTCATTGTGTTTTTCATTCTGAAAGACAATAATTAACAAAAGAAGCAAGAGTTTATTAGAATTTATCAATACTCAATCATTATTTCAACGTCAATCTATGGCTAATCATAGCTGTCACTTCCACTACAGTCTGCAGCCTCACAGCCCTCACAAAGACTTAGAAGTATTTCAAATATTAAGTAATCTAGGAACTTATCACAAAGTCCATAGTTCTACCTGTCCTTCTAACAGAAATCTGATCATAAGCTATTCAGTCCACACATTTACACAAGCTACATGTACAAGCCATATTATAAACATTGACAACAGCAAAACTTGTAGTTTTGTGCTTTTCTAACAAACAATCTTTTCATGTCAGCACATGAACTTATTTCAATAATTTACAGCAAAGCATGTGTATATGGAAATTTGGAATCACCCTAGTACACCTTATTGATTTTTATCAATATTTAAATATTCAAACTTGTGATGGTTGATGGAAAGGATCCCATGACTCACACCTTGTGTATAAACTTGAAGGGAACTCACATTTTGCTGAAGCTTGAACTTCATCCTGAAATGGGATTTTTCTGACCTCATTTGCTTCATTGTAATTAAATTTCTCTATTACCTTTTCAGAAAATTTCAACCATGACTTTTTATCCTGATTTGAAGTATTGATACTTACGTGGTGACTTCTGTCAACATTCTTGCCAAAATTCTGAAGAATTGACAATCTTGTGCTTGTTGTTCAAGTTGTTGTTTGTCTTTGCCAACTAATGATGACAGACTGGAATCATGGTTGTACTTATGTATAACATCAAACATATGCTTATATTCTGACAGCCTCATCAGCTGTAAATAAAGATAGCTGTATATAATACTGTACTAATTACAAATGAAGGAATTATATTGAGCTTATCGATTATACTCACACACACACACACACACACACACACACACACACACATATATATATATATATATATATACACACACATATCATATATATATATATATATATATATATATATATATATATATATAATATATATCTGTATAATTTATTTATAATAAATTGATTGATAGAAAGTATACCAATGTACTCCTTAGAAATTATTGTACACCCCAACCATACATGTATAAATTTATGAAAGTGAAGACCCAAGGAAAAAGTAAAATTAGTTTGAAGATTGTGAGGTTTATGAATATTATTACACACACATTATATATATATATATATATATATATATATATATATATATATATATATATATATATATATATATATATATATATTATATATATATATAATATCGAAGTATACAGATGTCCTCGTGGGAAATTTCAGTGCTCGATGCTTAGCAGAGCGTTATAAATAAATCAGCAGATTATTTCAAGTACAAAGTGATGAAATCTATTACTTAAGCTTTCATGCATCCTGCAATCCTCAGATAGAAGTGAAAGGATTAATAGCTTGACATATATGTAAGAGTGTTAAAGCTATTAATCCTTTCACTTCTAGCCGAGGATTGTAGGATGCATGAAACTTAAGTAGATTTCATTACTTTGTACTTGAAGTAGTCTGTTTATTTACTTATTTATTTTCATATATATATATATATATATATATATATATATATATATATATATATATATATATATATATAAAATCTTGAAAGTCAACAATTTTTAACCCTGATGAAGTAGGATTATATAAGCCCACAAAACCTCGGACAAAATTTAGTTAGTAATGAAGAACACTTTGTCCTACAGTTGGTGCTGCTTGACCCATCGTGTCAAATGGCATATCTATGTTTGCTTTGTGATGTTTAACTAGGATTTATCAATGTTCATAGCCTCTAACATTTTAGACTTGGCTTTGGGTTGACCCATTTCGACGTGTCAAATAGATAACAATCACAAACGATACAATACACGCATTGTTTGCAGTTTGCAGGCTTCTGTCTATATACCGTTGGTGTTGACAAAACGAGTTTCAAACTTTTTTACTATCGAGTGTGACTGTTTCAATATTGTACAATGATATCACACAGAGAATCGATAACAACAACAGTCCGAGTATTTATATTAGGCCTATGCATTGGAATACATACCCTTGATCTTTTCAGCACGTTCAGCGATCGATCGAGCTCGCTTTTAGTTGACGTTATTCCGAGCATCTTGTTTGATTTTTCGGTCGACGCAATAACTTCAAACAAGATCAACTGGACGCGAACTATCCCAGTCGTTCACACTTTACGTAACGAACGAAACATCGCCCACGATCACATACGATTACGACGTGGTGGCATGTCCTGTTCGCTCCTTCTGGCCTCTGCGTCGCAGCACAGGAACTTTGAGATTTTAACTATAGTCAGCGAGCCTAGATCTCAGTGACTTTTGTAACACTATTTGAACAGTTAAATCATCGTACTGCAAAGGTAATATCGGGTGATTTAACAAACAAAAAACCGAAATACTCGAACTATCCGGTTATACATGAGTTCGAAGACCGCTCCTCATTCATGGTAATGGTGTCTCAGACTTAATCTCGACAACAACGTCCTGGCCGGGCTGGGCCGCGCAGGTGAAGATTGACCCATTACATTCGCAAGTGACCACATTTGTGAAATAGAATTACGAAGCTGTATTTGTGACTTTATAGTTAGTGATTGACGTAATTATTTATTTTTAACATATATGACTTAGATACAAATAATAGTAGGGTTGTTTGGATCGCAAACCGTGCAAGACATGATCCTGTCACACGCACGGACACCCCTTCAATCATAATTGATTTGGCCATGTAAATCAGCTGTTGCCTATAACAACAGGAGAAAGCTTACGCACAGCTGCAGCTTGCTGGACGCGACAGTAACGTACGTGTGTCCTGTCTGATGACGTCGTCGTTTCCCCCGACTCAGCTGCATTGTGCGTCGTGGGTTGCAGTTATAGCACAGTCACCTGTGGTTTATTCTGCTCTGCGTCTATGCGCCCCATAGACGTGTGTTCATATGCCTGAGAAGAGGCATATGTACACACGTCTATGCGCCTAGCCCTGCGTACAGGTCTATATGTGTTCCCGGCGTTATACGGCCTCCACAGGCCGTATAACGCCGGGAACACACAGACCTGTACGCACGGCTACCCAGGCCCTAGCTGCAGTACAGTAGCTCGAGGTTTTGCCTGGGTATTTGGCCGGGGTATTTGGGTCGGACGGCAAAACTCCAGGCCCACGCTACGTGTTGGCTGTGTTGCGCCGGCCCGCACTACACAGCTAACACGTCAGAAAAAGCCGGTGCACGGCTGACGGGCTACAATTATTGCAGCTATAGTCACAGTTTTGGGGTGTTTGGCCTAAAACTCCTTCCAAACGTCGAGCTATAGTACAGCAGCTATGGTTACAGTTGCTTGTGGTTTGATACACGGCGATGGCAACCTTATTCTCTTCCCAACATTCTAGCTTCCTGAACAGGTGCTGTACATGCCTTTAGTTCAATGTCAACTTGTGCTGCTGTACATTTCTTTCCCAATGCACTGTTGTTATGCCATGTAAAGAAAAACAACAAAAAGAAGAGGAATATTGACTTTTGAGTCCATCTGCCGATGAGGAAAAAAATATTCCTCTGAGAGAGGCATGAAATAAAGTTGCCAGAATTTTCATAGTCGGAAAAAATAATTCTGAGTGAAGTAGGGAGAGAAAAATAATGCTTCTCAGTCAATCTTCCAGCCCCCCTCTCCCCGGATATCCAATGGTCCGACCGTAACCGGTCATAAGAGGATGCTCTGGTCCAAGCTTTCACATGTAAGATTCACTGATTATAGTCCGGGGTCAATTGTCATTCCGTGTGTTTTGAGTGAAGATTTTTGCCAACCTAGCTCATCGATTTACTTAATGGCCAAGATTTCCAAAAACATTGTTGGCATTTTTTCTGACAACTCTGAAGGTCATTTCAAGGTCATTTCTTAAAATCAACAAAATCAGCTATTCTTAGCTATAAAAGGATTTTTATGCCCAGTTTGCAACAAAATTATTTTTGGAAACATGCATTTTGTTATGGATTATTCCTTATAATCATTAAAATTCAGGTTTGTTGAAAAAAACGGCAATTGCATTAAGAATATATAGAACTACTTTGCCAAAGGTCAATTAAGAAGGTCAGTATGAAATTTCCTTCGAATTTTTCCATATTTTAAATATCACATTGATTATCTTGTCTACAATTTCAGATTCATAAAACTTATACAATAGTCTCAGGAAATCAGATGTCTAAGGGACTGGTCAGATTCTTTGGCCTTGGGGGACGGTGGATTCAGGGGTCACCCTGTTTTGACTTTGGTGATAAAGGGGGGGGGTTACCATGTTATTAAAATGCCAAATAGGGGGGTCGAAACGTGCTCACACTTGCCTAAAATGCATCTTGCCAGCAACAAATTTCATGATTGAGTTGCATTTTCGGAGTGCACTTCGGGCGCGTACTTTATATAAGACATATTTTTGAGAGCTCCCCCCCAACAAGCGCGAAACTTGCATATATCAGATATATATATCAGAGATATCTTTGTGTTTAATGATTTTTGGCGCGCCCTTTGGGCGCGTTACTTTAAATTTCAAACATATTTTTCAGCACGCCCTTCATCCGTATGACTTTCATATATCACATATATCAGAGATATGTGGATGTTTATATTTTACGGCGCGCCCTTAGGGTGCAGTATTTTAATGTATCAGATATGTGTCAGAATTATCTTGATGTCTGTAAATTGAAAGTAAGTTTTGCAAAGTGTACATGCACTAAAATTTCACAAATTTTACATTTTGTCTTATAACAGTTTTGAAGATCCGGTTATGCATAAAAAGAGTGGAATACATTCACAGCTTATTCAAAATACTGTATTCAAACTTTAGAATTGACACTTTTAATGTCCTATCTTACAACTGACATGACAACCACCTTTTATTTTACCTTTGTCGTTCACAGGGGGTCACCCTGTTTTGAAAAGTTGGAAAAGGGAGGTCAGCCACTTTTTGACACCGGCAAAAAATAATCCACCCCCTGGCCGAAGAAACTGACCGGTCCCTGACATTTCCTGTCAAAGGTCAATGACTTTTAATGCCATAACTCTAATCTGAAGAAAGTTTAGCTATAAATACGGCTAGTTTTCAATCGGGTTCGAACCCACAACATACGGCATCAGTCGCATTGGAGAGGCCACAGAGAACCACTCGGCTAAATCTCCACTCCCAAGAAAGAGTGGTTCAATAGCCGGCTAAGTTAACGGTGTTACATGTTTCTGACTGAGACCGCTCCACACGTTGTAGAGTTCGTAAAGCACTCACACATGCATGCTCACTATCACACATCGCACATACAAACTTTATATCAAAGCGAAGAAACGAATTCATCGCTTTAACTGAGCGAACGATAACTATAGCTATAAAAGTATACCATCACACAATTCCATGTTCCTTACATATTGCCAATATGAGTCATGTACTTCTCCAAGGTTAAAAACCGCTCCTTCAGCGAGTCCAACAAGGAAAAAATTCGATATCTGCAGCAAGCATGGTGGTATTGTCATTACCGACATTTGTAGATCCAGTCACACACAAAGTCTGCATTTGTGTTTAAATTTTCAACGATTTTGGTCCAACATCTTTTGTGATATTTAATGTCAATGGCTCTAGCATCCTTTGGATCTATTGCATCACTGAGTCCGACTTTTAACAAGTTTGATTTTTCCTTGGTTTACTGCCCTTGTGGTTTCCCCAGTATTGAGTGAAGAAACCTCATGGAGAGGACCCAAAGAAAACTTATATTGTTGACAGAATAAACATGCTTTTGTCGTATGTACTAGCTGATGGTCTAGTGAAAGCAACTTTTGTTCAGATGAAACAACACATTCCATAGTAGATGAGGTTTAAAGTTGCTTTGCCTAATATTACAGAGCTATCACCTTGCTCTAATGCTTTTTCATAGCGCAGTGTTGCTCTCTGGAGTAGACCTCTGTGGCAAGTATTTGCTTAGCATTCCCTATGCCAGCTAGCACCACAAGCTCGAAGGGAAAAAGAATCATCATCCCTGAATCTTGAATTTATTTCTGGAAAGACACTAGCTGATGGTCTAGTGAAAGCAACTTTATGTTCAGATGAAACAACACATTCCATAGTAGATGAGGTTTAAAGTTGCTTTGCCTAATATTACAGAGCTATCACCTTGCTCTAATGCTTTTTCATAGCGCAATGTTGCTCTCTGGAGTAGACCTCTGTGGCAAGTATTTGCTTAGCATTCCCTATGCCAGCTAGCACCACAAGCTCGAAGGGAAAAAGAATCATCATCCCTGAATCTTGAATTTATTTCTGGAAAGACACTAGCTGATGGTCTAGTGAAAGCAACTTTATGTTCAGATGAAACAACACATTCCATAGTAGATGAGGTTTAAAGTTGCTTTGCCTAATATTACAGAGCTATCACCTTGCTCTAATGCTTTTTCATAGCGCAATGTTGCTCTCTGGAGTAGACCTCTGTGGCAAGTATTTGCTTAGCATTCCCTATGCAAGCTAGCACCACAAGCTCGAAGGGAAAAAGAATCATCATCCCTAAATCTTGAATTTATTTCTGGAAAGACACCATCACCAAATACACCTCTGGTGCACAAACTCCGCACTGTGTCATATGCAGTGGGATTTGACACAAGCTCACCACTTGCTTCCTGACGTATCAGGCATAACGTTCTGAAACAGACTTTACCGGTAAGTCTGTTTCATAGCGTCCTCTTTTCAGAGGAATGATATGTTTTTCCATACTGAAAATTTTGACGAAGTTATTTGCATGCAATGTCAGTTATGTGAACTATTTATATGTGAAACGCAACCACTAAATGTTAACTATTCCGTGACATTACAATATCTAGTAAATAGCCTATGGATAACGGTTTCTGAGAAACTAACACTGTCTTTGACTTCTCTTGTCATCTTTAACCCTAAATAACCTATGGACTAAACCTGTGTCTCAATAAAGAATCAACCTATTGTTAATGTATCATTTTTCGTACTCTATATCAATATTCTACCAATGGGTGTCTTGGTTAGTACAACATTGTGTGTACTGGAGTTGATTTTCAAAAAACACAGATAATAGCCTATATTTCTCAGTCAAGAGGCTTAGTTTTGATTAACAGCTTCTACATATAGCCTGTGTTTAGCAACAAGACTCTAATCCCTGCTACTGTTACTAAGGAAACATCCAAATCGTTTTACACGACTTGGAGAGAAATGCGAGGAAAAGGGATGACTTACTCTTACTACTAGCAAAGAGTACACTGCCAGCTGCACGGTAATCCAGTCTACACTAGTTAAATTCTGCGCAGAGGTCTGGATTTTACAACCTTGCAGAGCTGGTAATACTTACGCTGAAATGCACAGAAATTGATAAAATAACGTCTATGATGTAGTTGTCAAGCGCAGTGCATGTCAGAAACCAATCCGTGTCATTGTTTAACACAGTGCATGGGAAATGATTGACAACTGCAACACACACAAATCCTTGTAATTGAATATAAATCAAATAAAACGGTAAAAAAAAGATCCAATAATGCCTCAAACAAGGTTTTTTAAATCTATCATGAGCTGTTCAGTTCCCCTACACCAGTGAAGGTAGTTGGTCAATCATTATAGCCAATTTGTATGCACTACAATGCTTAATCAATGGAATTTGCCGAGTAACGAATGACCTTGAATTTGACCTTGACAAAGTGGAAAGAAAAAATGCCAACAATGTTTTTTGGACTCTCCAGATATTAAGGAACAGAATGATGTATGTTGACAAGAGTCTTCACGAAATGCACACGGAAGCCAAAATCACGACAAGTGACCCCGGACTATTATTTTCTCAAACAAATCTCGGGAAAAAACAACTAACATACATCAGAGTAACGACAGATTTTATATGGAAAATTGAGAAACTCAACGTTCCGACCAATGTGACATTGGTAACACAAGACGTTGCGTCAATGTACTGTAAGGCTTAATACACCACCACGAAACGGAGCATTATTGCATTATTTAATAAAGCACGAAACGTCATCAAGTTATTACATGATCAAAAACACATCAACAAAATAAATTCTAGCTATGTTAGAAATTAAAAATCAAAACGTTTGAATTTAACAATGAATTTTATTTAGTAATGTTTATTCGTTTCAGCTATGTTTCTTTGTCTATGTTTCTCAGCTGTGTTTCGTGTTAGTTCTCTGTGTCTTTTGATGGAAGACTAGGCGAAATTCCGTTGTTCCCAGTCAGTAAATAGATAAATAAATAAACTATGACACTTCTAGCCTGTGTTACGTAAGAAAAAAAACGGTGAAGTCATAAATAAATTTTTATTTAAAAATTACTAAATAACGTAATAAAGTACAAACTGTAAAGTTTACAGGCTACTTATCTCAGTTGGGACGGCACAAAGCTCCAGAGCTGAGTCAGGCAGATGAATGGAGTGAGAATCCTTTGGCTTGCGACTTGAGGTTGGTGCATGCAAAGTTGACACAATATATCCAGCGTGTGAGTGTGGTCTTGAAGCCAACACTGTGACGGTGATTGCGAAAAAGTCATGAAAATACCACTGCTGAAGTGTGCCTGAAAATCTGTACCGTCTCGTTATTTATACTAAAAACACGACTGGAACTAATTTGGGCTAATTCGATGGTGAAGTAATGTCGATTTAATCTACAAATTCAATCTCATCTGATTTTCTTTTTACATTACACACTTGTTTTTATGAGTAATTTGTAAAATTGGAACACTCAGCTATACGGCACCTAACATTTTTGAGAAATTTGAAAAATATGAAAATCCAATAATCCCAAAATAGTTCCAATCGTGTTTAAAATGATTACATAAGATATCAGAACAATCTACAATTTCTATTGATATGCTAATTACTGTTCAAAAAATATACACGAGTTTCCAGAAAGTTCTGAATATGACCAATTGAATGCAGGGTCGTGGAGGAGAATGACCTTCAGAATGTACTGGACTAATTAAACTCAATGAGTAGGGGAAATGACCTACATAACACCTGAATAAAGGTTAAATTTCCTACAATCCAAATAAATCAAGTAAGTTTTAAATCATGGTAAGACTGTAAACAGCTAAAGTTGTACAACCATAGATATTTTCAATCTCATCATGATTTTGCAGTTTACAATCTGCAAACTGCAATCTGAACTGCAGGTGAACAAGCAACAAAGTAGGTATAGTAAACACTGCCTTCTTGTGTCTCTATAATTCTGGCTTGAAAAAGAGGTATTACAGCCTACAACCTGCAGAACTCAGGTAAGTTTGAAATCATGATGAAATCGTAAAGAGCTAAAGTTGTACAACCTTAGCTCTTTACAATATCATGATTTATCGGTTTACAATCCATATCAAAATACTACCCTTTTCAGAATTAGAGCGCGAAGCCACGGCAGTGAACTGCAATAAAACTGCTCACACTAATTAGTTTCAGCTGTAGCCAGCTGGCAAAGTCGACAACATTGTATGTCCCATGCAGACAGTTTGTCTGGGGAAGTTGAAATAAAAAAAGATTTGTACATGGACCAGTGCATGGTAATGTTACATTGTATCTTAATCTTGAACACAGGGTGCCAATCGTAAACTCTCATTTACAACTCGAGCCTCAGACAGAGCTAGTTTTGCCTTTGTACAAGCAGACTTTTTGGTCTTTATCAAGTAGCCTTGTTCAACACCAAAGTGGCCACGGCTACAGCTGAAACTAATTAGTGTAAGCAGTTTTATTGCAGTTCACTGCCGTGGCTTCGCGCTCTATTACTGCAAATGGTAGTAGATGGTGAACTAACAAGTAGGGATAGTAAAATACTGGCTTTTTGTGTCACTGAACTTCTGGTTTGAAAAAAGGTAAAGGGCCTAAAATCTGTATCATCAAGTAAGTTTGAAATCATGATTTAATAGTTTGAACAGCTATATCACGCTACAGTGAAGACTAGAGCGAATGACAGACACACCTATTATTCTATAACATAAACCAAGTGACAAGCAGATTACACAGTTTGATACTCCGCTATCTGTAACTTGTAGCTACATGAAGTTTTTTAGCATTTGTGTGTTCTGTGTATAAGCTTCAATTACCTGTTCAACTCCCAACAGCAGGATGAATAGACAAGCGTTTATCTTCTCAACAAAGGTTATATGTGTGCAAGTAGCATTGTTAGTGTCGTTTTTGCATTGAAATGCGGACTTGAATTCATTTGTCAACAATAACAATGGTCATGCTACATATGGAGGCTATTTTTGTCATCAATATGCTGAACATTTTAGGATTCTGTGGGGAGTAGAACAAGAAACTGGAGGTAACTACACAGAGCAAAATTCTGAAATATATCCAAAGGTTACAAATAGTCCATAGTACAACGTGTGGTGGTTGTGCTAATAAATACAATTGCCACATCTTGACGGCACACTTATAATATTTTTATTGATTTCATCAGATCAATAATTTTGACTGTGGGGTCACATTTTACAATTGATGGATAGAGGGAGTCATATTTTAATGTGAACATTCTTTTGGCGGGGGAGGTAAACTTTTACATTTCTACGTTTCTTATCGATAAATTCCATCGCCTACCCCTCCCCATAAATAATGAAGCCTTTCTAATCTCGCTTTTCAGACTTCCAACCTGAGTTAGCGCACTGAGAATCACGAGCTCAAATCTGCAGAGCGTAGTATAGAGAATTACAATGTGAAGAAGGATAGCGTCATTTTCGGCCACCGTAAAAATGCCTTCTGATGTCACTCTATTCCGAACTACTTGGTTATGACCGTATATTTTATTTTCTCGTCACGTCACGTCACGTCACGTTCGGTACGGTTAGGCTGCGTTCATAAAAACGGTGAGGGGGCTGGAGGGGGATTTGAAAAGTTTGGGGGGTAGTAGAGGGGGACTTGAAAGTTTTGCTCTACCTATAAGAGGGACCTGAAAATATGTTGTTCCCTTTTACTTTTTACATTTTCGATTCCAAGGTTTTGTAGGTGATTCAATGAAAAATGAATAACATTTTAACGTCATCAAATTATTCTAATGTTAGTAATAAATAAAAATCTAGAATAATTTTGTCACATTTCATGACTTTTATCTCGAAAAAATCTAAAAATGTATGATATTCGTAAAAAACAAACATGTACGCCTGAACATCTGTGAGCAGAACTATGAAATACATGTTTATTTTTTATTTGCCTGCAGCTCTAATTAGGGGGGGGGGTGACTTGAAAAGTGTGGATCATATTGACAGGAGGGGGACTTGGAAATTTTTGAGGCTATAGTCCGTGGGCTGGAGGGGCCCACCGTGCACCCCCCCCCCCCCATAAACCTACTACACGGGTATTTTTTTGTTCCTTGAGATCTGCTGAACTAGTAAAAAGATGTAAACATTGGATATTTTGGGATGCACTACCTGTCTGCACTGGTTTTTGATTTGTATGTACCGCAAAAAATGGCGAAAAATGGGTAGGGGTAAGGGGTACTATATCCTCCCATAAATTGAGTAAACTAGCATGAAATAGCACAAACCTTACATTTTTGGAAAGCTCAGATACTGCTCTTTCTGAGGAATACCAACTTTAGCAAAATTAATTTGTGTACATAGAATAGGACGACTTTAAAATGAATTTTTTTGACAATTTTGAAATTTTTTACCCAAAATACCATGTAACAATTGTGATCTACTTTTTATTAAGCAAAATTTTCACAACTTTTTGTGTTTAAATTATTAATTCCGACATATTAAACAAGAAAAAAAGTGTTAACATCAGATATTTAACTATACACTACTTCTCTGGCGTCAATTTTGAATTGCGTGTATCTGTATGGGGTGTGCAAAAGCTAGGGGTAGGGGTACAACATTCTTTCCTTGATGAAGTAAACTGGCTTGAAATGCCATATACCTTATAGTTTTAGAAAGCTTAGATACTGGTCTTTCTAAAATGCATAAGGTTTTAGTAAAAAAATATGACGTCATAGAATTGGATAACTTTAAATCGATTTTTTCTTGTAATTCAGCAATTTTAACCGGAAGAAAATACGATAACTATTGTTTCCTCCCAATGAAGCAAATCAAACAGATTTATGGATGTTATTTACTAATTGCAATGTGCTGAAGAAGAAAATAAATGCCAAAATTGGGTATTTACAATCAATTATTGTCTCTACTCACTAAAATTGCAAGTTTTGCTACATTGGTATATCGTGAATGGGCATTTTATTGTTATGCAATAAACTAATGCACAGCCTTAAAAAGAAGACTTTAAAACGCACACACATAGCCATATTGCCATTTTCTCCTTAAAGTAAATAGATTGTTGATGACTGTCTATTTTTATAATTTACTTTTTAAATATTTTCTATAAAATAATTTTGATAAGACGTATTTGGAAAATTGTGTATGCCTCCTTGTCTTACTTATACAGCAAGCATTACTAACAATCTATTAGGCCGTGGGCTAGAGGGGGCGTCTACGTGCACCTCCCCCCCCACCGCACAGGATAACTAACCTGTATTTTTTAGAAGCCTTTGGATCCCTAGAATAAGAAATAGGATTTTAACAGACAAAATATAGGGACTCAATAGCTGTTACGGTCATGTTTTGAAGGGTACCGCAAAATCACGATTTTGTGACCCACATGGATTTTTGTCAAACCTGTCTTCATGTACGTCATCTGCTGAGCTTACTGTTTAACATGACCTGGCTTATGGGGTATCATTAGAAAAGTGATGTATTCTTCTTGATAATGGTATGTAGCAATATGCAATATCTTCTATAGTTTTCATGAAATAGGGCCATAATTTACCCCATACCCCAAGTTATGTCGCAAATTACAGTCAAAACTAATCTAAATTCTACCAATTATTTACCTAGACATAATACAAAGGGTAATGCCGTGTATTAACTTTGTGTTATTTGCTACAGGTACATGTTAGAAACCTGAAATAAACTTTTGACAGAAAAAATATTGGGATCCTGTAGCTGTAACAGTCATATTTTGAAGGGTTCCGCAAAAATCACAGTATTACTGAATCACATTCGTTTTTGTTAAACCTGTCTTCTTGTAAGTCTTCTGCTGAGCTTATTTTGAACATAAAGAGGCATATGCGATATCATTTAAAAGTTAATTTACTTCTCTTTAAGATGATATATTGCAATATGCAATATCTTCTATAGTTTTCATGAAATGAGACCAAAACTTACCCCATACCCCAGAGTTTTATGTCGCAAGTTACAGTCAAAACTAATGTCAAATTCTACCAATTATTTTCCTAGACACTTTACAAAAGGCAATGCTTTGTGTAAAATATATTTTATTTGGTACGGGGGCATGTCAAAAATATGAGTTAGACTTTTAACAGACAAAATATTGGGGTTGAATGACTGTTACTTGCATGTTTTGAAGGGTACCGTGAAGTCAGAGTATTACCGACTCGCATATGTTTTTGTTAAATGTGTCGTCTTGTAAGTCATCTGCTGAGCTTACTTTTTACCATAACCTAGTTTATGGGCTGCCATTAGAAAGACAATTTATTTGGCTTTAAAATGGCATATTGCAATATACAATATCTTCTATAGTTTTCATGAAATGAGACCAAAACTTACCCCATACCCCAAAAATTATATTGCAAATTACTGTCACTACTGATTTCAAATTCTACCAAGCTTTTACCTAGACATATTACAAAAGACAGTGATTTGTGTGAAATCTGTTTTATTTGCTACATAGACATGTCACAAATATGAGATAGACTTTTAACAGACAAAATACTGGGATTGAATGGTTGCTGCTGTCATGTTTTGAAGGGTACCGTAAAGTCACAGTCTTGCCCACTCGTATGTGTTTTTGTTTTATCTTGTAAGTCATCTGATGAGCTTACTTTTTACTCTAACCTATCTTATGGGCTATTATTGGAAAGACAATTTTTGCCAGAAAGCGACCGACATATTGTAATATGCAATATCTTCAATAGTTTTCATGAAATAGGACCAACACTTACCCCATATCCCAAATTCGCAAACTGCAAAGTTTTAGAACAGATGTAGTTTGCAAATCAAACTAAGGGCTGGGGTGATGAGGTGTTTGCTATTTCATTACAACTTAAGATGATATTACAATATTACAATGCATATTACAATATGTCGGTCGCTTTCTGGCAAAAAAATTATATCAAAGGAAAAAAAAACTTTTTAATGATACCCCAATAGCCAACTTATGTTAAAAAATAAGCTCAGCAGATGACTTACAATAAGACAGGTTAAACAAAAATGTATGCGAGTTGGCAATACCATGATTTTGTGGTACCCTTCAAAATATTACTGTTACAGCTACAGCATCACAATATTTTTTCTGTTAAAAGTTCGTTTCAAGTTTCTAACATGAACCTGTAGCAAATAAACTAAATTTAATACAAATTATTGCCCTTTGTATTATGTCCCGGTAAATAGTTGGCAGAATTTGAGATGAGTTTTGACTGTAATTTGGAACATAAAACTTTGGGGTGTGGGGTAAGTTGTGGTCCTATTTCATGAAAACTGTAAAAGATATTGCATATTGCAATATATTATTTTAAAGAAGAGTAAATTAACTTTCTAATGATGCCCAACTTGCCACGTTATAATAAAAAATAAGCTCAGTAGACGACTTAAAGAAGACAGAATGTATGCGAGTTGGCAATACTGTGATTTTGCAGTACCATTCAAAATATGACTGTTACAGCTACATCATCCGGATATTTTGTGTTAAAAGTTTATTTCAAGTTTCTAACATGTACCTGTATCAAATAAAACAATTTGATACAAAGCATTGCCTTTTGTAAAGTGTCTAGGAAAATAATTGGTAGAATTTGACAAATATTTAAAAAGTAAATTATATAAAAATAGACAGTCATCAACAATCTATTTACTTTAAGGAGAAAATGGCAATATGGCTATGTGTGTGCGTTTTAAAGTCTTCTTTTTAAGGCTGTGCATTAGTTCATTGCATAACAATAAAATGCCCATTCACGATATACCAATGTAGCAAAACTTGCAATTTTAGTGAGTAGAGACAATAATTGATTGTAAATACCCAATTTTGGCATTTATTTTCTTCTTCAGCACATTGCAATTAGTAAATAACATCCATAAATCTGTTTGATTTGCTTCATTGGGAGGAAACAATAGTTATCGTATTTTCTTCCGGTTAAAATTGCTGAATTACCAGAAAAAATCGATTTAAAGTTATCCAATTCTATGACGTCATATTTTTTTACTAAAACCTTATGCATTTTAGAAAGACCAGTATCTAAGCTTTCTAAAACTATAAGGTATATGGCATTTCAAGCCAGTTTACTTCATCAAGGAAAGAATGTTGTACCCCTACCCCTAGCTTTTGCACCCCATACAGATACACGCAATTCAAAATTGACGCCAGAGAAGTAGTGTATAGTTAAATATCTGATGTTAACACTTTTTTTCTTGTTTAATATGTCGGAATTAATAATTTAAACACAAAAAGTTGTGAAAATTTTGCTTAATAAAAGTAGATCACAATGTTACATGGTATTTTGGGTAAAAAATTTCAAAATTGTCAAAAAAATTCATTTTAAAGTCGTCCTATTCTATGTACACAAATTAATTTTGCTAAAGTTGGTATTCCTCAGAAAGAGCAGTATCTGAGCTTTCCAAAAATGTAAGGTTTGTGCTATTTCATGCTAGTTTACTCAATTTATGGGAGGATATAGTACCCCTTACCCCTACCCATTTTTCGCCATTTTTTGCGGTACATACAAATCAAAAACCAGTGCAGACAGGTAGTGCATCCCAAAATATCCAATGTTAACATCTTTTTTCTAGTTCAGCAGATCCCAAAGAACAAAAAAATACCCGTGTAGTAGGTTTATGGGGGGTGCACGGTGGGCCCCTCCAGCCCACGGACTACTATCGCCGGGGAAATTTGAAAAAAAAAAAGCTTTCCATCGCGATTCCTCCAGCCCCCCCCCCCCCAAAAAAAACCGTCATTTGTGAACGCAGCCTAATACAGCTGCCGTGCTACTGCAGTATCTCTGTTACTACATACCTGTAGTGACAGTGATATCCGAACCACATGCGACAGCTAGCTAGCAGCAGTGTTTCAGCGCCACCGCGTCATTTTTCGAGCGCCGTTACACTTCTCCATACAGTCTCTATTCTGATCTGTTTGCCGTCGAGCGCCCGCAAGAGTTCGAAGGAGGACACAGTCGGTATCTGTAGGGTACACTGGTCGATGTTTAACCAACAAGTATTCCCAATGGTTCTTGAAACTTGAACAGAAAAGACCTCAAAAATATAATCTTATTGAATCGAAGACTCTCACCGAAATTTAATATTATGCATTGACTGAAAGGCGCTCCGACATGTTCGCTTCAAAATTCAACACAGGGCTTCTTTGCCAGATACAGCCCTGAGCGTAGTTGCTATGTATGCTGGTTTTATTTTCAGCTTAAAAGTAAATATAATGCATACATTTATAAACGTCTTTGTCATAATATTTGCATGATTTCGCTGACGCTTCCGTATTTCGGAACCTCAACTGTAATCTCATTGTATTGATGAAATACAGTTTTTTTCATACGACAATGCATGGCAACCATCGACAGAACGATACAACATCGTTCAGAGTACAAAGGACAATGTCATCGCTGGTTTGCAGTATACAGTACTTAGTAATAGACCAAGGACAATGTCGTGACTGGTTTGCAGTGTACAATACTTAGTAATAGACCAAGGACAATGTCGTGACTGGTTTGCAGTGTACAATACTTAGTGATAGACCAAGGACAATGTCGTGACTGGTTTGCAGTGTACAATACTTAGTAATAGACCAAGGACAATGTCGTGACTGGTTTGCAGTGTACAATACTTAGTATTAGACCAAGGACAATGTCGTGACTGGTTTGCACTGTACAATACTTAGTAATAGACCAAGGACAATGTCGTGACTGGTTTGCACTGTACAATACTTATAGACCAAAGACAATGTCATGACTGGTTTGCAGTGTACAATACTTAGTAATAGACCAAGGACAATGTCATGACTGGTTTGCAGTGTACAATACTTAGTAATAGACCAAGGACAATGTCATGACTGGTTTGCAGTGTACAATACTTAGTAATAGACCAAGGACAATGTCGTGACTGGTTTGCACTGTACAATACTTATAGACCAAGGACAATGTCGTGTCTGGTTTGCAGTGTACAATACTTAGTAATAGACCAGGGACAATGTCGTGACTGGTTTGCACTGTACAATACTTATAGACCAAAGACAATGTCATGACTGGTTTGCAGTGTACAATACTTAGTAATAGACCAAGGACAATGTCGTGACTGGTTTGCAGTGTACAATACTTAGTATTAGACCAAGGACAATGTCGTGACTGGTTTGCATTGTACAATACTTATAGACCAAGGACAATGCCATGACTGGTTTGCAGTGTACAATAGTTAGTAATAGACCAAGGACTATGTCGTTACTGGTTTGCATTGTACAATACATAGTAATAGACCAAGGACAATGTCTTGACTGGTTTGCAGTATACAACACTCAGTAATAGACCGAGGACAATGTCGTTACTGGTTTGCATTGTACAATACATAGTAATAGACCAAGGACAATGTCGTGACTGGTTTGCATTGTACAATACTTAGTAATAGACCAAGGACAATGTCGTGACTGGTTTGCAGTGTACAATACTTAGTATTAGACCAAGGACAATGTCGTGACTGGTTTGCAGTGTACAATACTTAGTGATAGACCAAGGACAATGTCGTGACTGGTTTGCACTGTACAATACTTATAGACCAAGGACAATGTCGTGTCTGGTTTGCAGTGTACAATACTTAGTAATAGACCAAGGACAATGTCGTGACTGGTTTGCAGTGTACAATACTTAGTATTAGACCAAAGTCAATGTCATGACTGGTTTGCATTGTACAATACTTAGTAATAGACCAAGGACAATGTCATGACTGGTTTGCATTGTACAATACTTAGTATAGACCAAGGACAATGTCGTGACTGGTTTGCATTGTACAATACTTTGTGGGTTCGAATCCGATTGAAAACTATCCGAATTAGTATTAGCCCAAGGACAATGTCATGACTGGTTTGCAGTGTAGAATACTTAGTATTAGACCAAAGACAATGTCGTGACTGGTTTGCAGTGTACAATACTTAGTAATAGACCAAGGACAATGTCGTGACTGGTTTGCAGTGTACAATACTTAGTATTAGACCAAAGTCAATGTCATGACTGGTTTGCATTGTACAATACTTAGTAATAGACCAAGGACAATGTCATGACTGGTTTGCATTGTACAATACTTAGTAATAGACCAAGGACAATGTCGTGACTGGTTTGCATTGTACAATACTTTGTGGGTTCGAATCCGATTGAAAACTATCCGAATTAGTATTAGCCCAAGGACAATGTCATGACTGGTTTGCAGTGTACAATACTTAGTATTAGACCAAGGACAATGTCGTGACTGGTTTGCACTGTACAATACTTATAGACCAAAGACAATATCATGACTGGTTTGCAGTGTACAATACTTAGTAATAGATCAAGGACAATGTCGTGACTGGTTTGCAGTGTACAATACTTAGTAATAGACCAAGGACAATGTCATGACTGGTTTGCAGTGTACAATACTTAGTAATAGACCAAGGACAATGTCGTGACTGGTTTGCAGTGTACAATACTTAGTAATAGACCAAGGACAATGTCATGACTGGTTTGCAGTGTACAATACTTAGTAATAGACCAAGGACAATGTCGTGACTGGTTTGCAGTGTACAATACTTAGTAATAGACCAAGGACAATGTCGTGACTGGTTTGCAGTGTACAATACTTAGTAATAGACCAAGGACAATGTCATGACTGGTTTGCAGTGTACAATACTTAGTGATAGACCAAGGACAATGTCATGACTGGTTTGCAGTGTACAATACTTAGTAATAGACCAAGGACAATGTCGTGACTGGTTTGCAGTGTACAATACTTAGTAATAGACCAAGGACAATGTCGTGACTGGTTTGCAGTGTACAATACTTAGTAATAGACCAAGGACAATGTCGTGACTGGTTTGCAGTGTACAATACTTAGTAATAGACCAAGGACAATGTCATGACTGGTTTGCAGTGTACAATACTTAGTAATAGACCAAGGACAATGTCATGACTGGTTTGCAGTGTACAATACTTAGTAATAGACCAAGGACAATGTCATGACTGGTTTGCATTGTCCAATACTTAGTATTATAATAAACCAAGGACAATGTCATGACTGGTTTGCAGTGTACAATACTTAGTAATAGATCAAGGACAATGTCGTGACTGGTTTGCAGTGTACAATACTTAGTAATAGACCAAGGACAATGTCATGACTGGTTTGCAGTGTACGATAATCAGGAATAGTCTAAGGAGAAGATTTTGAGTTCTTATCTTCTGATGAAGCATAGCTTAATTGAAATCAAGCCAACCATTTTGTATATATTGGAAACTGAAATGTATGTAGCATTTTTCGATCTCTATGGGGCAAAATATCCGATGAGTCTGAAATCGTCATAAAATAATTCATTTCAAACGACAGTGATATAGCCGTTCTTCAGTCAAATAAAATTTCAGAAGACAAGAAACGAATGTATTTCATAAAACCGAAAGTGTGAAAAATGTCCTTGATTATCTGTTTTGACAAGGCGTTCCTACACAGCGGAGTGCAAAGCCGTCGACATTTTAAACAATATTAATGAACCAACATTGTTCCCATTCACTAAGTGACGACTAGTTTCTTTTTATGTACGGACATTGACATATAAAAATAGAGTAACGTCCTGTAAAGAACAGAGTAGACTTTAAATTGGACTTAGGGTGACCCCTGTCATTTGATAGATTTTTTATTCAATCCGTTTAATCATTAAGCCCGCAGGTAACAAGACAATGGTTCTGTAAAATGCGTGTAACTTTGAAGTGTCATCATTCATTAGGTAAGCTAACTCACAATAATGAATAAGAACACCAGTAGTTTTGATTTTTAAACCGCAACAAAAGAATTACATAGTAGTATGTTTAAGTAACTGATGATGAAGTCGGATTTCTAGTGCCTCACCAATTTATTTGTTCATGCTGATCAAATGATTTTCCATACATGTGTATTCAAAGTCTGAAAAGACCTTAAACATTGCATTTATCTCTCTGATGGTGTTTTCATATCAGTCTATGCTTAGAATTTATAAAGCTTAAATCTTGGTGCATATGTACTTAAACATGGCAACTCTTTGCGCATGTCATATAGAACCCTGTGGCATATCCTTGGAAAGCGTAGGGAAAGGAGAAAGACAATGACATATTTGATCGTAAGTGGGATATGTTTGTTGCTGAGCTATGGTATAATTAGAGTGAAAAGATTCAATTAAAATGACTGACGATAGTTATATCGCTGAAGTCACATTATGCAGGCATTCGCCTGGTTAAGTTTTGTCAGACTTGAAACCATCACATCAAGGATCTCTTTATACAGACTTTGAATCCAAGAAGCCGTGAAACGATGTCTTCTATTTCGATGGAGATTTCAATTTACCAGCATTAGCTTGAATTACCCTTGGCACGTTGATAAATCACGGCATGGTACAACTAATGACAAGAAGATATCAGCTAACCAATACACAGTCTACATTTCCCTGCAGAATATAAGCTAGTTACCGTACATTCGGCATTTGCTGCATGTCATTGATGTATCGCTGGATGCGTAAAATACGTTTATTTGATTTTCTGAAGAGATGCGAAAGAAGTCTTCAATTTTAGCTGCAGAAAGCTTTGTCACAAGGGTCAAAGGTCAGGATTTCATGATCGGATGGGAAAATACATCACATGTGGTTCACCTTGAAAGAATAAGCTATTCCATTCTCGTAATGTATTCTCATGTTGTTGAAAACATTTACTAATGATCCAAAGTAGGTTTGAGTATTTTATAATAAAAAAGCAAAACTATGAAACTATCAATGGTCAACCTATATGATTTATTTTTCTATATACACAGTATATAATGTTGTTGAACTATACCTTTCCATATATGTAATATATCAAGATTTGCTAACATTTTTTGTGTAAATATCCGTCGAGTCAGAATAATTATGTTCAGACAGATGCACTTTCCTCATGATGTGAATACTGTGAGAGGACGGCGCCATGTTCAACGACTATCATAATTGAGTTTAACCGAGGCATGGAAATCCGCCAGTAAAATGTCAGTTGACCGTAAACGAGCGCGTTTTGCGCTTCTTTTGAGTTTTTCAATACAAGATATAAAATATCTAAGCGTCATAACAACCAATTTGTTAACTTTGATGGAAGAGTTAGCTTAGTAAGTAGAAAATCACGATTTTGATTGCCAAGCACATATTGGATGTTTTGAAGCGATGCAACGATTATACCGATGCAGTTACAATACAGATGCCGCGATGAATGTACAAGGTCATAACAACATCATCGAGTTCACAATGAAAAGATTGAGTGAGTGAATGAATGCATGTACATATGTTATAATGCATGTGTGTGCATAGATAAGTACATTATCTCAATGTTTGATGTATGTTTATATGTTTGTCTTTATGGTTTTTTTTGTACACATATGTATGTGTAAATAAATAAACACAAATACACACATTTATGAACCAAGTACTTCACAAGTATGCATATATAAAGGTATGTGTGTGTCCCTGTGTCCGTGTCTGTGTAAACATATTAAAGCACTTCAATCTTTATTTTGTACTAAAAGAAATTGTATATGTTATATGGTTCTGCCTTCTTCTGTTGCATTGTGCATTTTACTTTCCGGAGAAGAGATCTGAAAGCTGTAAAGCAAACATCAGATGACGGCTTCAAGCGTCCCGAACAGTCCCATGTAGTTAAAGATGTTGCCTGGTTCCATAATATGCTCAGGACACACTAAGCTATACGAGTACAATCCTTCAACCACATAGTCCATGAAAACAGCAAATAAATGTCCAAGCTTGTTCGGGATCTTACAAACAATCGCAATGTATTCGATATGTCTTGGACTGTCATTCAGAATTAGCTAAGAAATGAAATCACTTTTAATAATTCATGCTGATAAATTCTGACCTTATATAGGCGTTTTTAGATGGTCTATAAGACTCGTTATAAAGGCAAACAAATTTCACTTGCTCAACTTCAAAACCAGCCACAGATCAATATTGGTGTGATCAAGTACACTTTAAATGCGACTGAACCGCAATAGTTAGACCAAGCGTCTGATATTTGCTAAGCTGCATGAAACGAGATTTACTGGTTATACCACTTGAAACTATTTATACCGCCCTGTATTTTTACACCGAGCATCTCACTTTCTTGAGAAGACACTTGGAAATTAGATGAGTACATATTACCTAAATACATGACCATTTTGAAGTAATTTCGTGTCTAAGAGTTCCCTCAGTCCTTTGTTGTGGCTTTGTTCTGGGATTGAAATAGCAAAATAAATAGGTTTGGTACTGTTTTAATCCAATTTTCTGTATTTTAATATGAAAGTATCAAAGTGTCATCCCTTTTCGGGAAACCTATTACATTTGCTGCAGTCTCGATTTCAGTTCATTCCCAGAAGACTCCAACCACTTATGCTTTGAACCTAATGTATAGAGGCCTGCATTTACTATAGAGTCGTGAACACCATATTGCGTTTGTAACGCTCACCGTATTTAGGTATACACGATCAGTTGAGAAAAGACCATTTTTACGGACTGTGCAATGTTATCACGTTAAATTACATATTATAAGACAGAATTATACTAAGATGTAACACGTCTTGCTGTCTTCATATCTTGATAAATAATCCAATCTTTCAATAATATTTTCAATGTTAAAATCAATATGTTGCATTGAGTTAAGTTCTTTGACAATGTCAAAATGTTGGTAAAAGTTACACTGCATCTAAATGTGGGAAAGGCGGTGGCAAAACGTTGAAATCGTTTTATCATGTACTCAACCTTATCAAATGCACAGCTCTTCAATGGTGTTTATGAGCTGTTTGCCGTTTTCCCAAGAGTTTGCCCAAATGACTGTGGTGGTTTATGGCTCTTTGACGGCCGTTTTTGTCCGATAAAAATACTTCCATAGATTCAACGAAAATCGGCAATTGAAGCGATTAACCTAAGGAAGTATGAATTTTGCACAAAACAACTAAACATGTTGCAATACGACCATATTCTTTTAAAATGTTTTATAAAGTGTCCACATTTTGCATAATTCAACATTACGACAAGCACTATAGCTGTCTACACGGGCATTACAGTCGCACCGACGATTTAGTCAGGGCGAAATTAACATTGTTATAGTTTTCATCTTGTGCATTGCGGACGGTTCCTCTGTGTTGCAAAGGTTGACTATGTGATGGTGGGTGACAGTGTGTAGTGATAGTGTATAATTGATCATGTGATAGGCAATGTACTGTTGACATGACGTCAGCAGTGTACAGTTGGCTATGAGTACCGGTAGTATGACATCGGCATTGTATTGTTGACTATGCAACGGGTAGTGAATTTTTGCACCATGTAATGGACAATGTATTATTTAAGACACTATGCGAGAAAAAAAACTGCCCAACGGGCTCGCACGACTCAGATTTGGCCAATTTCACAAGTTTGCTTTCCCCTCCCCCCACAAAATCATCATGCAATACCGCATGTTTGTCACTGCAGACGGTATTACATAGCAGTGCACCACAAAACGCCACACCAAGGTTTAATAGTATTAATATTCAATATGGCTTCTGCCACACTTCAGTTGTACTTGCTGTGACGAATATTGATATAGCTTGTTGCGTTTAAAAATGCCTCTGGCCCATACGCAAGGAGAATATAAAAATTACGTGTGGAAATAATTGCACAGAAATAAAACTATTCGTTATGTACTAAAGTTATTATTATCATTATTATTATTGTACTTGGGCCTCAGCCCAAGTACATTTGTTTTCATTCCGTGGGAAAAAACTCTGTAAGGTATAACCATTTCTGGCTGAGACCAGGGAGGGCAAAATGTCTTGGCTTCATCTTTCTTGGCATAATAAATGGCGTAATGATGCTAACTTATGGAAGTGCTGCTCTCAGCCAGTCTGAACAAGTGAGATGTGAATATAAATGCTTCTCTATCTGAGTTTTTGCCACAAAATCTTCTGAATATAATCAAAATGTGCATCGAAATGCAACAATTAATGCACCCTCCGTTTCCTAAGCGATGGCACGACCCTTGCTACACCCACTGGACGAGCCAAAGTGGGAGGGGTAATTTCAGTTTGGTCGAACAGGAGGGCTCGAGACCAGAATTTAACATTTAAACTTGAAACATGTTTAATCACTGACAAGATGTGGACTAGTGTTAATCAAACTGAAAGTTGAAAAGGAAAGGTTTTATATCCCGGACACAATGAAAAACATTACGACTGGAAACTGTACCCCCAGTTGAGAATAGTAATGCCCACAGCGATGGAGAACACTTATCCTTGAGCTGAGAAAACCAGACCATCATTTCGAAATAGAGCTGCAGATTCGAGAAGCTCGTTCAAAATAGCTAGGTACACCCCATAAAGGGTGGTTTCGAGTTTTGAGGGCAAATTTCGCCTCCTTCATATAGAAATCGTACGTTTGTTTTTCCAGGAGAACACACCATTTGACACAAAATTTGCATGTAAAGGGGTCGCCAGTAAGTACGTGGTCAAATCTGGCATAAGAAACAATATGAAATGTTGGGTAAAGCCAGTCCAAAATAAACTGATTTGAACTTTTGTGTTTTGTAATTTATACCACTGCAGTAACATTCCTTTTTTTGACAACATCACACAATGTAATACGTTTTGAAACTGAATACTCCGACGTATTCTGTGTCTCCTTTGCTAAAAAATACGGTATGCCGATTACCATGTAAGGAGATGATGACGTCAAGACAGATTTGTAGTGCGTTTGGTCCTGGATGGTGCACGAAGTTTTGTCAAGGTAGCTTGTGTATTTGTTTCCTAAATGGGAGAGATTAGGGTCGATCTAAACGAAGGCCGAGAATGTTATGATACTCTAAGCGAGCTGAACTCTAACGCGAATGGTTGGATAATTTGGAGGATGTCTAGAACCGGGGTCTAGAATGATCTCGTCTCATTAAGATTATTTGGCGGTCAGTATTGAATTTCAACTGCGTCACAAGTTTGCGAAATGAGTATTCCGTCGAACGGTCAACGAACGATGTTTTAGAAATCTGGAGACATGGCACATCGCATTTTTATTTTAGTATTTTATATTACAAAAGATTTAAGAAGCAATGATTTTGTCGAAAATTCTGAAAAAAATATAGGAAGATTTGATCGCGAACACATTTTCACTTGGGGTCAACTAGCCCTGCGTACGATGCTGTGTGTTCCGCTACAGCTAATCGCCCCGCACACCACAGCCCTGCAAAGACCCGTACGTAGGGTCGGTGACTTCAAATCCATTTTGGGACTTCACGTAAAAAGCCAAATTACTGCCGAAATTCAGCGTTCTTGGGCCCAAGTCGTATCCCAGCCTACCTCAGCTACTCGATCGCTTCCAAAAATGACAGTCTTTTATTCACTTCTCGTAAATAACCGTCGATGTCGGCAACGTACTCTCTCGCTAGCCCTGCGTACGATGTTGTGTGTTAGCTGTAGCACATAGCATCGTACGCAGGGCTAGGGGTCGACCGGATGCGCTATTTTGCGGGTTGCGGGTTGCGGGCATGAAAAAATGTGTGTTTTTTGATATCATTTTCGCCCTTCTCACACTTGAGATTAGTTCAACCGCCGATAAAAGCACAATTTTCGAAATCGTTTTCAACGCCGTTTCAAATAATTTTATTGTGGTGAACACGATTATAGTCCTAGGAAACTTTTCAAAGTCACGCTGGATCAAATGCTTGAAGGGGGCATACCGGCATGGAGCGACTATTATACTGCAGGTGCAAGTCATACGTTCATGATATTAGGAGATAAATTATTGAGAGCTGCAGAACACAAACTCATCCAAAAATATTTCTATTAGATCGATTCCTGAAAATAAGGCAACGCACCGGCGTGTTTTCCCCACTGAAATTCTCGCGTAAAATGTTAGCAGAATGTCGTTCTCTGAGGTCGCGACCTCGCTTGAACCGAAACGGCAAAGTAAACTAAGTCCTTTGTTGTACGTCTTTTTCTTTTTAAAGATTTCATGAAAAATACACGGCATTTACAATACACATCACTTCTACGCTTTTTTAAGTCAAATCTTTCCTTATGCATTGCATTTAACTATAGGCATTTTTTAATTTTCTGTATGAGTTGCCCTGGAACCGAATTGTGAATGGATGCATTACAAAGAATTTAGTCCTATGGCCTGATACTAGAAATGTAACAATTTCATTCCGCGAGAAGTAGCGACATTTCCGAGGCGCGATTTTTTTTTGTCAGTCTGGTATTACGTATATTTCTCACTCACATCCATGGCAAGAAAGAAAAGTGATTCAGATCCCTAATTATTTGTAATGGCCAGGCAGCTCGGAATAAATAAATTGGTCCTCGGAATCGCCGCTTTTAGTTTAGCAGATTTTGATTTTTTTCAGAAACATAACGTATTTTCACCCATTTGGTTTGGTCTGTTATAGCATCTTTAGTCCAAAAAATCAAGTTTATAGCATTGATGTTTTCAACAGCCTTCAAATATACAGTATTACGTTAAAATACACCATATAGTAGTGTTTCATTAATTTTAACCATCTTGACCTGATGGTGAAATATGGACTTCGCAGGAAAAGGGATACTGTACGATAGACCTGATCATCATTATTTATAATAGACACATTCTAAGGTTTTATTTCTTATATACTAAATGCCATATTACATATATTAGAAATCTAGCCATAATTCTAAAAACCCGCAGCCCGTAGCCCGCAACCCGCACTTTAGCAGATACCGGGGTCAACATGGGGTCGCAGCCATGTTGCCTCAAAACTTATTTCTGTCTGCACTCAAAACTCAAAAATGTCGGATATGAACCTGAAAAATCGATGCAATTTCGTCAAAATTCGGCGAAATTTCAGCCTATAGACAAAATTTCATCACAAGTGCTACACCCTTCATATTTGGTATGATGGGACACCTTATGACACCACATATTGTACCTCATTAATTATGCACATATCTAATTCTGAGCAAGCCAATAGAGCTGGACGTCCGATTTTTGGTATATAGGGATAACTATAGGGCAGAAATCTAAATATGCCCATCTAAATATTAGACATCTACCATCGAGAACAAAAGAAATTTGCTGTAATTTGAATATTTAAGGAGTTTAAGCAATTTTCACTATAAATAAAGAACCCCTGCCTCAAACTCCACAAAAGTTGCTAGACATATTTTGCCGTTGTCATGCCATTGCTTCGTTTAATAACCAGTTAATCAAATGCCTAATTGACAGGAGGAAATTCAAGACCATATTTGAATAGTAGTATATATTGTCCTCAGAATTACTCTATCACGGCCCAAGTACTCATTGCCTTCAGCAATACTGCCTTGTTATCATTATTATTATTGACATAGCTTGTTGATTCTTCGTAAAATCGTAGGGCTATACATCAATATGATTACAGTAAGTGATGTATTTGATAAAAGTATTATTTGGACTTTACAAGATTCTGAAAAGTTAATACAGTTTGATGACAGTGATGAATTATGCAAATTTCTGTACAGTACAGCATACTCAACGTAGCGTGTATATGAACGGATTTAATGAAAGCACGGGCAACGCCCAAATGCAATGAACTGTTGTTGACAAGCAAATCAACCCTGTTAAATCCGTTCAGTGATTTTTTTAGAATTGCGTAATGGAAAGGAAGCTCAACCCTGATCTGATTTTATTGACGATATTCATATTTGTTATTTTGCAGCACATATCCTAAAATGAACCAAGCATATTCTATAATGAACCGGTAACACAGTGGAAAGTACATCTCTTGTTGATCGTTGATTCAATATTACGAGGAAATTATCTGTTGTTTGCCATTTAATGCTGGTTTTTACAATATGACTTCACAAATATTACTTCCGGACAAAATAACAAAGAATTCAATCACAATGAAGCATCTGTAAATTACGTATGCAGACAGCTGTATTAGCTTTTGGAAAGGACAAAAAGTCAAATATTGACCATTTTGTAAAGAGGATTCAGTTAGAAACGATTTCAAAATACCTCATGGCGAGAATGTGAAGTGAAAGTTCGTCATGGTAGATTTCTGAACGGATTCATTGCGAACCAAGCAACATAATATTACAAAATTACAAATATACGATTTTTACCATTGTGACAATTTGGATTCAGACTATACCAAGGTATTCACAAAATCAGTTGCACAGACTGTGGCTTTAGTGCACGTGGTCTATGCAGCTTTTAGAAAAAGTAGTCCTTGTTAATGCCATACTTTCCAGACAGTGAATCAAACGACCAATTAGTAAACACTGCCTCGTACGATTAATTATATTCATGGCACAATGTGAGTTTCATAAATATGAAAGGTTTGTGTGTGTGAATAGGGAAAATTTAACGTATTCTCTCAAAGCTATTTATAGCAGAAAAGAAGTGAATGAATGCCGATGCAATTATGCTTAGAAAAGATCAAATAATAGTGAACAAGTACATATGTAAGCTTTAGATCTATTTTCATTAAGCACATATTCGATGTTTGTCATTGCAGGTGTTGCATGTTTGATTTAGTTAAACAGTTGTTGTAAAGGTTATGGTGTGTCAGCACTTTCACTTCTCTCTCAGAATCCAATTAAATAAACAAGAGCTAAAAATAGGATGAATTGGTTAGTCAGAGAAAGTTAACAAGGAAAATAGAATATCTTGAACAGTTCGTTTCGTAAGCAAAGTAAGTTGTGTGAATTTAAATCGAAAGTCAAAATAATCATGCCGTTTACATATATTATTTTAAAATTTAGTCTTGTTTTTTTAAACCCTACTGGGAGCTATTGTGTCGATTCTATTGTCGAGATCAGTGTCAAAAAAAGCTATTTGCGATGGACGACGGACTTTTACGCATGTGTGCCATCGAGAGAATTGATTTTTAAGAAGCCCTGTCCTGCCATATTAATAGAATCGGAGGCCGAGGATCTGTAAAAACTGAGCAAAAATCTCCTAAAATGTTAACTCTTCCAAAATTGGCTGCAAAATAACATAGGAATTAAGTTAGTTGCCATCATGCCCAAAGATGGATGTATTTCTGTGTATCTTTCACGGTGTTGCTGTTTTTTTTATGTGAATTCTGTTTGTTTGTTTTCCTTGTAACTGTTATATATTTATTGTTTTTGTATTATATTTTTATTTTCAAACGAACCTGTTATTGGGGCAACCTGTTGATTCGAGACTAAATTAAATAAAAAAAAAGAACGTAAATGAATTCATTTCATCCATTTTCTTGATATCAAAGATTCACCCGTGTTCGCATTAAAGTTATATACCGAACTTGTAAAAGTAGTAAGCATGTACTGTGGCAAGTATAACCTACGAATAGTCAGCGATATGGAAATTCTCCTTCCCCGGTATTCACACTCTCACTTGCCTTATCTGTCGCCAAAATCTTCTTATCTTGTACTTGTATTATGGCGATTTAAAGATTTTACGTTCAACTTCCAAATATTGCTGACACTGGTGCATCAGTGGTGCTGATCATCCACCGCTCAGCATACTATTTTGTAAAATATCTACCACGACGGACATTTTGATTTAAAATCACACTTCAACCTAAGTTGTGTAATGATAAATGACACATGATGATGGAAATACAGATAAAATACAGGTTTTGATATAAGATGTCAGGGGTCAAAGGTCAAATTATTTGGATGTTCACACTGCACACTTTTCACAAGGTACACAAGCTGTACATGTCTTCGATTTTCTTCTTCATAATGATTATTGTGGATAATGTTTGGTCATAATCGTTAGCTCATATATGTGTTATTCTTTTGTTGTGATCTTATAGAAAGTCTTACAGTCCAGACATCAGCTAACCAAAGTCTTACAGTCCAGACATCAGCTAACCAAATTTAATATCTTACTGATTCGGTCACCGATTTATCAAAACCATAGCAGTATACTATGCGAGCTGTGATTAGTGAAACTGAAGGTGCTTTGGCAATGACCACTTTTTGAGGAGGCTTTAATGAACATAAAATCTTTACAGAGTGTCTTTGTGTGTTGTGTGTATCTTCTAAGTCCTGAAACCCGTCTGACATTTCGGTGAATGTCATGATCTCTTGGCATGGTTACGTTTTTGCCAGGATTTTGTGTTGATTAATGATGCTTTGTAGCTGTATCGGAACGCAAAGCCTTATCTGCAACAAGTATATTGAACATTATTCAGATATATCTATTTCTTCAATCAATCTGCAAGACTCACATCATGAGAGCTTTAAAATCAATTTGCTAGAGATTTCTACGTAGTTCACGTGTTTTTATAATGATGTCGGGATAATTTTCTGATGTTTCCCGAGGATTCCAGAGCTCTGTGTACGTTACAAATCATACTCTACGATTTCGGTCAGTTTACGATGTAAAACAACATTAGTTTCTTTCCCCGAAAGCTAGAAAGTCGAGGCGGTCAATACAAATAAAAATGACAAGAGTAGACAGAATAGGTGTGGTGATATGGCATACTGTTTGTGAAGTGTCGTTGACCATGTATAACACGCAGCATGTCACTACCCATACACTGTAGTCATTGCATTTACCGTATTCTTTACCAAACTCTAGGTGATTCACAGTAGGACAGAAATCAATACAAGTAAATAGAAAAGGCGAACGAACAGTTAAGCTTCACCGAGAGCTCATACCATGCAAAGGAAAAACGTTGGTATGCGGAGGGACTTATTTTTGAAATAGGTCAGTGCGATACAGAATATGAGAACTGGTAGTTTATTCGAATACGCTGCGACTGTTGCTGATTTTTTTTTCAATATTTCCGTTTTGTATATCAGTCAAATGAACTGTTATTTTTTACATGTGAATTCTACACCGAACCAGAATTCACTTGGCAACAAGTACAATGAAATTTACTCATGGATAGGCTGAATTGACGAGTTGAGTACATGAACGTGCTTTTAGAAGTAGGACAAGAAACTGCAGTTGACAACAAAAATAGAAAATAGTGAGAAAATCACTAAAAGTTATATATATATATATATATATATATATAATATATATATATATATATATATATATATATATATATATATATATATATATTTCCCTCGAGGACATCTGTATACTTCAGTATATATATATATATATATATATATATATATATATAAGTGTGTGTGTGTTTGTGTAATTTCAACAGAATACTTTACATAACACGATTGGAACTAATTTGGGATAATTGGATCTTCATATTTTTCAAATTTCTCAAAAGTGTTAGGTGCCCTACAGCTGAATGGTGCAATATTACAAATTACTCATAAAACAAGTGTATAACTTAAAAAAAGCAGATGAGCTTACATTTGCAGATTAAACAGACATTACTCCACCATCCAATTATCCCAAATTAGTTCCAATCGTGTTACTTATTCTTTACCTCTTCCCTATCAACTACTTTCAAATTGGCAGTAATTATTACTATTACGTTTACCACAGAAACGGTGACTTTATTCTCGGCCAGCCTGAGTTTTCAAAAGTTAAAAAAGTTCACACTTTACCCCTGGTCGATAATTGCTTACCCTTTTGGGGAGTAGTATTAGGCAAATCAGAGACTTTTCCCTCTGAAAATCCACAAGATATGATTCGATTCGCACAAGGTGCTCGTTTTCGACAATCGTTATTCCATACAATCCCTTCCAAGCACTTCAGCAGCTTACGTGCCATTATTCGCATTCTAGTAACTACAACCATTGTCATATCACTGTCCAGTTTTACCTGTTAGTGTCGATACCGGAGCTCAGTGTATCATCATCTATGTTGTACTGGAATCGAAGAAAGGAATGTTCGACTGCAAAATAGACAAGTATCATTAAACTAACAACACCTAACATTAAACTGAACAAAATGGTGCTGTCCCAAATTGATTGATTGACTTTCTGTCCTGTGTTGCATGTATTTTTGGAAGTACATTTTAAGGTTTCCAAAAGATTAGGTTACTATAAACATCTTAGGCTGTCTCTGTCACTTAAAGGGAAATCGTCGTCGGAACTGCGCCTGTGCGAGTTTCTTGTTTACAAACAATGTATTTCGTGCACGATATCAGATGCACCTCTTCATCATAGCTGCAACATTTAAATTATACGATGTAGATTGTGACAGACATGTTTTAACTTTCATAAATCGCCATTGCACCTTGGATACAGTGTTTACATTGGATGAACGGGAAAAATTTCTTACCAATGTCGATGGCAACTTCATTATTTATTTACGATGGTCCACTTAGGGCAAAGTCTGGTCTTTGCGAAAACGAGTTGTCATTTGTGTCAAGCTAGTTACAAATAACATTTAGTCAATTACTTCTCTGGCCAGGTTTTGGCCGTTTTTGCCTTTCCATGAAAATAAATGTCTTCTGTATTTGTATCCAATCACCAGTAAATATTTTTGTGAATTTTATCCTATCACATGACGCCAATAGTAAGATCTTCCTTGATTCGAAGTATCGTGGAAATATAACTATTTATTTCCACAGTAAAGATATTATATTTCACCAACTCTGATACGAATAATCATATATTCATTGGCCTTACGAACCGATAGTAAAGTCGCTGTAATGAATGAAATGACTTTCAATTCAGGCACGCTGTGTTGGAGACTTACATGTAGAGTATACGTGTAAAGAGATACGTTGAAGTGTTGTAGCTGTGACTTGTAGTCAGATTTGATGTCTTCATTCCATTATCTCTGACCTCGTGTAATTCCCATTTGGAGATTTCCTTCAATCATCTGAAACTAGCCGTTTTAGCAAATGGTGGATTCGAGGAGGGTACGGTGAAATAACGCCATGAAGGAAGATTTTCAGACCCAAGTGTATATTTGATAGAGTAAGACAACTGATCTTCTATTCCTTACGTCGTATATGTACAAATATGTCTCATTGAGGTGTTTGACTTCAAATTATCCTGGCAAAATAATCGTGTGTTATCATTTCACTTGCTATGGAAAGATCGCTAACATTTCACTTGCTATGAAAGGTAGCTAACATTTCACTTGATGTGAAAAATAGCTAACATTTCACTCGCTTCGAAATATAGCTAACATTTCACTTGATGTGAAAAATAGCTAACATTTCACTTGCTATGAAAGATAGCTAACATTTCACTTGCTATGAAAGATAACTAACATTTCACTTGCTATGAAAGATAGCTAACATTTCAGTCGCTTTGAAAGATAGCTAACATTTCACTTGATGTGAAAAATAGCTAACATTTCACTTGCTATGAAAGATAGCTAACATTTCACTCGCTTTGAAAAATAGCTAACATTTCACTCGCTTTGAAAGATAGCTAACATTTCACTTGCTATGAACGATAACTAACATTACACTCGCTATGAGAGGTAGCAAACATTTGACTTGCTGTGAAAAGAAAACCGACATTATCATACAAGATGATATGTCATGGCGTGTAAGAGTCACGTTACCATAATGATATTTTCGCCAAAAAAAGTTTTAGGTATCTTTCAACTCTGTAAACTGATTCTTATATTCATATAGAAAGTGAAGCTTAGCCTGTGTAAGCTGATGTCACGTGATCGCAGTGATCTTATTTGCATACTTTACCTTAACAGCGGCAAGGACTCCGGGAAATGCGAACTGAGCAGATGTGATGTGGCTAGAAGTAACAATATTACTTTACTGTGTTGTAACAATCGTCTAAACATTTATTGTGTACCAGATCGATATCGTAAAATAAGCTGAAATTTGATAACGGTAACAGTTACAAACATCGAAAAATCACCCCCTCATCATCGTCATCATCATCGTCATCATCATCTGCAGAAACACAGCAGATCATTATTCATCTACATCACTATTCGGTGACGTCGTTAAACCTCAAATATCCAACTCGATATGTAATCAACCCTAACACAAGAATGAACTGACAAGCAAACAAATGTTCGCACATGCTCCAAAGAACACAGTCGATTATTAAACCTAACGCATCTTGCGTACACCTACTTCAGAGATTACTTTCATTGGCGGCGTTTTTGTTCACTTAACCAAATTGTGCCACAACAGATATCTTAGCCCTAGCGAAAATCTGGCTGGGCAGGCATTGTAGTCGGTTTGATATTGGAGCAATAGTGAACACTGCCTTGACGGGCGACAAGAGTAACACCATACGTCAGATAGAGAAACTATGCAATCTAAAAAATATTTTCCCAAGCAATCCGGCAAGTATGGAATGATTCCCAAGGGAAAGCGGCTAAATATGCCGTTACCCGAACATGACGGGTCTGTATCTAGTTTCCTATATAAATAGATACATTTTTTTGCTTCTTCTTGTCGGCCATAGCGGCGAGAAACATCTTGTTCGCCTTCTTACGATGCGTGATTGGGTAGACGGTACTTTTCACTCGACTGCCCGGAAGTCATAACCCCATAATGCGGTTTTCGTGTCCCGGCGCTGAAAAGTTCCCCACGTGACCATAAATTGCCGAATAGTGAGACAGATGACCGACGAGGTGTATTATGTAATTACCTTCAGAATTTATGAGTCCCAAGAGCAGGTTTCTATTCGTCCGATATGGACTGGGCTCCGTCTAAGTAATCAGTCATTCCGGCGGTAATTTAAGGTGCTGTTTGCCAGCAAAATCTATAATTGAAAGCCGATGACAAGCGACTTCTGGAAAAATGCAGTTTTTCACAACAATGAATACTGCAATGAATTAATTCAATCACACTTTGTCACGTTGATGCTGATCAATAATTTTACAAATTTGTTATTGTAATTCAGATCAACACTATTGCACGCTATTGCAGTGATCTCAATATGTTTTCTGTTGAATGTGCTCGCTCTTGTGTGCAGTGTTGCAAGGAAAGGATAAAAGCTGTTTTCTTTTCCATCCTTGGATAAATTGACATTACTGTGCTAATACAAATACCAACGAATAATGCGTAATGGAGCTGTCATGGACAATTCTACTGACTATGATTCGACACAGAGGACGCAGAGTAAAACTTTGTACCGACTAAGGTTTGCTTATCAAATGCGACCATGAAATCAGCAGCCATTGTAACGTATAGTCTTTCTCCAAGCCCAAGATATACGGCATTCCAATCGTTTCTCATCTTCGTAATTATGTTGTATCCCGTCACATTGATCGTTGCAGGATCTATATGTAAATATGCACAAGTTCGAATTCGGCAATGCCATGTCAACTTCTGGCAATCTTTCAGTTGTTCGTGCTGAATTAAGAAAATCAATATGATTTGGTATTAAACGTGGTATTTATCAAACTTACGTTGAATTTCCCAATTTTGTGAGAAAATCTCCCCTAGGTGCTTATTAAAGTGGAGGAATTCTCTTTGCTGTTTTGTTGTCGATTACTTCTGAAAGCAAAGCTAAATGTTGAATTGTCCTTATATTGTGAGTTTTTGCCAACAGTTGTACACAGAATATAAAATATTAAAAGTCCGGTACGTCATTGAGTAATCCTGGACTGAATTAGAAACAAAATGTTGAGCTTGACATTTTCAAGGCCTGACAAAAACATGCTACGTGGTGATTGCTATCACTGAAGTCATTGAAGTGAATGTGACAAAGAATTAATTGCTAAATATCAGTGTCTTCAGCAAAGGGCAGGTTCAGTCTTATAGGATTTCTACAATCCAGACAGCACATTAATGATTCCACTCAGAATTTCAGTACATCAGGTTTAACATTCTATCTTGTAATGTTAACAGTAAGTGCCTTTCAGTGGTGCATCGCAGACATAAGTATCTTCAATTATTCATTCATGGTTAGTAGGATATTTTTGTGGAAAACACCGACAAGTAATGGTTACAGCAAACGCTCCTTGAATCTGAGTTGAATACTACTTAGCACGTCAAACAAATATTACTAAATGAATCAGGTTACATGCGGTAAAGTTGTCGGCGTGACCGTAGGCAAAGAAATCTCTAGCATTGCAACTCATTGAGTTTTTCAATTCAGTCTCTCTTCTGATGACAATGACATGAGTGTTGCAGGGAGAAATTTTCTACGAGTGAATTCTAACAGTAAATACATGGTGAGATACTGAGATTCACTTGCAGGTTATAACTGCTTTGCATTTGGACATGTCGGGGCAGTAACACAGATAATCTACACTGACATTTGAAATTAAACACCATATTGTTCGGCTATTTGTTTGTCATTCATTTTACATCTTAATTACACCTTTGTAAGACTAAAGACCATTTTGATATCCAAGATGAAAATGTTCTGATATCCAAGATGAAAATGTTCTTTTTTTCAAATTTGCTTTGGGAAAGATACGACAATATTTTATTTGTACTTCAATCATTGGACGTTGTAGACATTAGTAGTACCAGCTTAGCATTTGACGTTTTAGACACACTAGTAGTACCAGCTTAGCATTTGACGTTGTAGACACACTAGTAGTACCAGCTTAGCATTTGACGTTTTAGATACACTAGTAGTACCAGCTTAGCATTTGACGTTTTAGATACACTAGTAGTACCAGCTTAGCATTTGACGTTGTAGACACACTAGTAGTACCAGCTTAGCATTTGACGTTGTAGACACACTAGTAGTACCAGCTTAGCATTTGACGTTGTAGACACACTAGTAGTACCAGCTTAGCACTTTGACGTTGTAGACACACTAGTAGTACCATTTTAGCATTTGATGTTTTAGACACACTAGTAGTACCATTTTAGCATTTGACGTTGTAGACACACTAGTAGTACCATTTTAGCATTTGATGTTTTAGACACACTAGTAGTACCAGCTTAGCACATTGACGTTTTAGACACACTAGTAGTACCATTTTAGCATTTGATGTTTTAGACACACTAGTACTACAAGCCTAGCATTTGAAAATGCCTTTAACTGTACATACGCATGCCCATTACTGATAACTAATACTTGACAAACGAAGACTTTATTTGCTTCTGTGTTTGCCATTCCTTAAACACTTAAGTGTCGGCTTTCTTGCTGTGTTCATCTTACATGTGTACACGAAGATGGAATTTATGAACGGTCTAATTGTGAATGTATCTTACCAGTAGTTACAAAACTTTCTATCCGTACTATGAATCTTAGCAATTGAATGTAAATGAATTAAAACTGACCTACAGATGACTTTTCTTGCTTCTTTATGGAGTGACATAGAAACGCAGTATCTGCATCTTTAACTGTGATTATCTGAATACCTTGTCGCACTGAAACGTGTCTTATTTCAGTGCAGCCTATCTGTAATTTCAAACACTCCTCCAATAATTAGTCATTTTCACCAAATATTGCCTGATATCAAGTTGCATTCATGACAATTTTCCATTATTCACGCGATCTTCTCTCGTCCAGTGTTTTGAAAACCCTGTCAAATTAGAAAGATATCGCAAGGCTGTTCGGCTTGAATATCATCATATTGGGAAAAAAGTGATACTATTTATCGTTTCATTATTTCTAGCAATTTAAAGTTTGGATGCACAGTTGAACAGCTCTGTAACATCAAACTATCAAAGAGTTCTGATCCGTTGTCATAGCTACGCGAACTGAATGTTTGCCAGGTATTGAGTGGACTTGACAAGAAACAATGACACGTTTGTATCAGGTTGCATAGCTTTTTTAATTTTGTTCAAAAAATGGCCGCTTATTACTTTACAAATTGGCACTGCTAGCTTGTGCACACTATTCAACTACAAATACACTTGACCGAAAGTCATATGCAAAATTGCTTTGCCATTTTCAATTATTAAACTCACATACAGATCCATAGCTACATCCGCAAAACAGATAGACAATTACGATCCAGGATGTCAAATTAACCTAGTAAAATTAGTAAAACTTGTCGGAAATTGCAATCTTTTCTGTTGTGATTAAAGTAATACTAACTGTAACATTTAGCAATATTTTCGGTGCTATTGATGCATGTATCAATTACAGTTCATTTGAATACTTCATATAGCATTTTGAAATATTTTGTATTTCGTTCGTTAATCTGTGTGTCAGTGTATGACATCTTAGCGTGTGACATGCATGATTGTTTTATTGGAAAATGAATTCAAGTCCGGACCAGGTTTCAATAAATAAAACAAGCAGAACACAGCTATACATGTTAATGTTGACAAGTTGAGGATAGGATATGAAAAGTATTTTAATATAAATACTATGGATAGCTGCAAACAGTAGTAAATCTAGCGTTAGATTTTAAATTTTACAAATTGAGAAGTTATCATTCTGTCTTGGGGGAGTTTAAATCGTCACATAATATAGATTTACCCATGATTGTCCGTGAACTTCGTCTACTGACCTTTCAATCTTAACTTCTTTTCCAACCTTGTATTGTAATATTCTGTCATTCTGATATTTTGCACTACCATACACGGTGGTGCAAATTGATTTCAAAGTGCGCATAATTTTCAGAAACCGAAACAGTTATCAAGATCAGTATTTTGACAAACTTTGCATCTGTAGATAATATGCTGTATCTTTCATTGATGCTTGATGTATTTTTGCAACACTATTCATAGTCTCTAGATGAACTATATGTATATAAAATATCCTTTTTAGTATTCTCGTTGTCATGTCAGCAACAGTGTCTCCATCGTGACCTCAAGTTCAGTGAACAATCCGTATCGTACATCAGGTCATTGTAAATCCTTGGCTTTCGAACTCATCGGCGATTCTGTCGTTTTATTTCTCACATAATGACAATTTCTCCCAACTGTATTCTTCAAAGTAAAGGAAACTGAAATTTAACTGATCGAACATGACAGACACATGACTAAGTCGTATTACATATCAGCTGAGTAAACGGCAAAAGAAAAGTAGACAGCCCACGTGGTCTCTGTATAAATACTGCCAAAGACATGTTGTACCTCACTAAATCTAGCTGCTTGTCTAGATCAAGACAGATGTTGTACAATACTGCAGAGACAAAGTCCAGATGATCACTTCTTTAGGTAAATAGAGCAATCTCTTATCAGCCACAATGACATCGGCTAGCCTTTCGAATTTATCAGAGTAGCATTTTAAGAGATTCGTAAAATGTTAGTACAGGGCAAAGACTTCGAATTATCTGACAATGTATATTTTTATCAGGGGAGCATGCCGTCAGTAAAACGGAATCTAGAGATTTGATTTGCCTCTAAAGGTATTTTGAATTAGGCAATTTCATCAGTCTTTAATGCATATTACTGCGTATCACAGGGGTAATGAGCAATTCCTTCTGAGATGAGTAAAATAATAAACATTGATTATCAAATTCACAGAGGAATTACATTCAGCGTCACCCACACACTGAACTACAAAAACTGTACAGACAGGTCAAATGTAGCACGCTGGAGCTTCTACTTCTCCAGTCAGGTTTTACCCAGAAATGTTCTGTTTGCTACAGGTATGGTTATCACAACACTAAACAGTGAAAAGATGCAATAAAACCTTTGAAATTAAGTGTGGTGTAGCATCCAGCATTACGTTCAATGTGTTTTTGTTTGTTTGTTTGTTTGTTTGTTTGTTTTCTGACGCGATGGAGGTTATAAACCGTATCCTGTAACTGTACAGTGTTCATCTTCCAAAGCAATTCAGTTAGCGGGACATATTTACACTGGGTGTCAGTCATGAAAGCAAAGTAACACGGAGAGAATGTTTTTCCTAACCGCTGTGGATTTTGCCTTATGGAACAAACCAAACAAACAAAGAGTAGATAAAACGTTTGTATGACACAGCAAATGTCACTGGACTTTTACGACTGCTGGGAATAAATACAACAGGAAAGATTTGATGAAGTGAGACTGAAAATCGAATGCGGCATCGAAAGTCTACAAAAAATCTTCGAAGAATCATGGAATGTGCTACGATGTCTATAATTACCATGTCTATTATTAAAGATTGTAGAATCGTTTTACTGAGTTCGTTGGCGATGTTTACATCATTTCTTACGATGGAAAAGAGGAAGTTGTATTCTTAAAGTTCAGATCATTGTTTGCGACTATTTGAAGAAATCCTTTCCGAGCAGAAATAAGATAGCTTTTAACAGAGTATACTTCAAGCTCAATAGTATTTACAATTAAAAAAATGTTTAATGGAAAATTATTCCCATAAATGCGATTTTCAGATATTATTCATTTTTAAAGTTAGCAAAGATTGTTTGACAAAAATGACAAAAATGAATTGTTCTAGCGAATTTCGACCTTAAAGTTAGGAACCAGTAAGAGTCATCTATTATACTCTTATAGATACTTTAATATTTCCTCATATCGTGGGAAATCATTGTTACATAGCAAATACATCTTGTGTCCAATGATAATGTGACTATGGTGAAATAAATCAAGTTGACCTTGCAGCGCGCAGCGTAGCATCTGTCGCTATGGCCAATATAGGCAGAATCAATGGAGTAGCTATCCTCCAACTATTGATAAAATAGGTCTCAACTGTCTTACATAGCCACACTAAATTCTAGTTTCAGTCCCACCATAAATACATCAGGATTTTAGCACGTACTGTATGAACGCTGCGGGCTGACAGTATCGTCTCTACCACGTTTGTTTAGAAAGGTGACATTTCATGGACATTTTATGAAAGCACCAAGGGCGATTTGTCAGTCAGATCTTTTGATATTTTGACAAACACGTAGAACATAGGCACTCTGACCTATGCAATAACGAAAAGCCCAAGTCTTTGTCAAAATTTAGTTTTATGTCATTCGTCAAGTCTAATGACTAAAATTACATCGTAGTTGTTGTAAAGCGTCAACTGAACGGTCACGTGATCACTTATCCTTTGACTTTCCTGAGTAATTCAAATGGCCAACCAAGGCTGGCATTCTGTCAAGATATCGACTACATTCAGAATTACTACGTTTAGAATCAACAGTGTATCGCGTTTAAGTTTTAATTTTAGTCTCTGTATAAATGATTCATTTTGTACCAAAAAGGTTTGTTGATTGGATTACAGTTGATATCCTATTGAGTATTGTAAAAACCAAGAAATAAATCGAAGTGAAATATAAACCTCTGTGCTAATACATCTTGAGAATTAGAGTCGAGAACCAGTGTCCTCTGGTGCCACATGTCGATTTCTTGGCGCCAACTGTACGTATACACAAACAACAACTTTTTTACTCATCAATAGCGTAGTATTTGAACCATAGCAACAGATCTACCAGGCTCATAGGTGTTTGCAGGTGATGGCTACATGAAGACAAGGTTAAGATAATCAAGCTAATCAAGCTGCGGTTAATTAAGAGTCCTGTCTAAGTGCTTATAATAAAACATTAATGCCTTAATAGTCAACCACTGAATTTCTCTGAGCAGATTTGCAGACAAATGTATCAAGCTACCCAACCTTCTCCTTTTTAATCATCTTGGTATACTTTGGAATATACATTACTTTTGCCCCGTTTTGCATTTAACCGAGACGTGCTTCGCTAGACCATGACACATTTTAACGATAAACCAAGTGGAATTAAAAGAGAAAATGATATTCGCGATGATCACATCAAAAGACTTTTTCGGTTTTGTGCTATCTCTTTTGTCCATTTATGAAAAATCATTACATAATTCCAAACAAACTCCTGTCAGAATTGTCAGAGATTTTCGTGTGACACAATTTAGATACACTGGTTCTGAAGGCCAGAGTTAGATATCATGTGTTTTGTCAAAATAAATCGTATCAATTTCATTTTTATCAACAATATTTTACCTTAAATCAATGTCCGTGGCTGAATTCATATATCTTACTAAATTGACATGTTGTAAGTTGTGTACACAAATGATATACACGAAACAATGTGCACGACTGATTCAAGGCTTACCTTTGTTTTATCCATCAACATTGTCAAATTTTCATTTAAATTGTCAATATCTCGGACTCGATACATAGCTTAAAATAGTGCCAAGAATCGCAAAAATGAAAGGTCTAAGAATAAAATATTAATTGTAGAGGGAGTAGTAAGGCCTACACCAAGAAAGATGAAGTTGTTTTCGACAGGATGGTTTCACATACAAACTGAATCTACTTTGCTATATTCTACATTAACCACAATGTATTAGAAACTAGCAGGCATACATGCTTCTAATAGATACGATATATCAAGGGGGTTTGTTATGTTGTGCATTTCTCTCCGCCCTACAACCACCCCTCCAAACACAAACGCTCTCGCCCATTCCCCCATATAAATATGCTCTTTCAAACACACACACACACAGACACACACACACACACACACACACACACAGACACACACACACACAACTCACTAACACATAACGTACAAAGAAAATAGGGAAATAGCCATGTGACTTGAATAATAAAAGAATAGTTCCTTTTCATATATGATTAAGATTTTGGCTCTTCCGACAGCAAACATACAGGAACACTAGAAAACCATGACAAATACCTCTTCCGACAGCAAACATACAGGAACACTAGTAAACCATGACAACGACCTTCAGTTATATTCAACAAAACCTTGGTTATTTTTACATGCACAATTGATCTAGGCTCGCTTCAAAATACGTCCTGCTATAGATATTTTCAAAAGTTTGTCCCTTCCAGTAGGGGAGTCAGAGTAACAATCGACATACAATATGATTAATAAGTCTACTCGATTCTACAGACATTTTCAAAAGCTACCATTTGCCCTTTACAAAATACTACGCAATTTGATTCGATTTTCAGTTGTAAACATAACAAAACATGATAACCGTTATCACTTGTTCAGGGTCAGAAAATTCACACAATAAATTTACCCTCAGCGTATAAAATATTCATACAATAATATTTCGCGGTTTCTTTTGATGAAATATGCTTGGTTAATGATTAACTCAAAGAGTCCTGGTAAGAATTAATGGTACTTGTCTGTGTTACAATGCAGTTCCAATTGATGATGATAACCGTCTTAAGTTGAAAATCAAAGCCTAATCCTTGTTTGCCATGATAACGATAATCAGTACTTGTACAACGTCCAGGGCTAGATAACGATTTTAGTTTCCTCAGAAAAGAATGGAGTCAAGCTTCACCGGTTCTTCTCCACAAATCTTTCACATTTTAAACAGTTTTACATCTTTCAAATGCTTTAACCTTTGGATTTAGAATTATTCACATTACAGGGAAACAATGCAACTTTTCGATTCGTGAAAGACATCTCGGGTGCAGCATCAATATATTTTTATTGATTTAATTATTTCCAGTCAACCTACTGATGTAGAAAAATTAAAGAATTTACAAATTTAATTGTAAATCGTATTTTATTGATAACACCAAACTGAACAACATTTTGCCAATAGAGGGACATGTATTGCAATATAAGAATGAACACATTTTATTGAATAAATGAGTTTCACGTTAACCTTTATCCAGACCATTGTCGTTTAACCATTAGTTGTTGCTGAGGTTGCCTAATCACAAATGCTGGCCTCCTGCTCCATCACCTTCTTTTAGGAAGTGACAATATGTACCAATTATTGAAAAACAGTACCAAGTAATTGGCATTGTGAAACAGTATCAAGTTAATCCAATTCAAAGCAAGCACATGCATTTGTATAAAACCATGACGTGAAACTTGAGAAGTAAGCAATAAATACACTTAGTCGACACCAAAAATGCAAAAATTTGGATCCGTTACAGAGATTATACAATTGTAGATATATTTGCATTACAACAATAATATTAGGTTTACATTTGCTTATGATATGATTTTCGTGTACAAATAAATATGTATCTCTAATCGTGGTATAGGACCTGTATTTGTGAAAATAAAACTCAATCGCATTTTCATATTTTCTCCTTCTTTTAGGGAATGGAAGAAGACGGGCACACATACACCAGGCCAATGGCAAGTTTACCTATATGTATATCTTCCTAATTCTTTGGTTGATTTTTATTAAATTTTATTGAAAGAATCGTCATCACATGAGCCCTTTGATTTATATATTGAAAATTTGGCCAGAGATATGTCGTGTGAACCATATATGGTGATCTAGAGGACCGTCCATGTAGTTTGAAATGCTGTTAATATTCTGGTACGGGCATGCCCATAAAAAGTTTGCCTGTAATGGCTGCACTATTGTGATTTGGGCGAGCACGTCTGAAAGCTGTTGGCATTCCAGCGAACACTTTTCTTCGAACTCCCGCTCGCTTTTCTACCATCTCGTTCTTGTCTGTCGGGTATTCTTGGACCTGTGTGCTGGATTTCTTCGGATGTGGTCTGTATCGATCGCTGCGGTTCACTGCGGCCAATGGCATACCAGGATACAGTTTACCTCTTGTGTACAGACGAGCAAGGTTTGATTTTTTTGTGACTTCGTTTTGATCTTCAAATTCTTGGCCTTTATTCTGGTTATCTTCTAATAAGGTTGTCTCAGGTGAGCGCCGATCACGTTCATGGCTATCTAGGTCTGCATCACGTTCATGGCTATCCAGGTCAGCATCATTGCTTCTCTTTTCTTGGTTGAAAGAAACTAGATAAGGCATTCCAGGGAATGCTTTCCGACGACGACCACCTTTCTTCTCAAGATTATCATTTCCAATATCTACAGATGAACCACTCTGAAATGTGTCTGGGCTTTCTTGAGAACGACCAGCCATCTTTGGCATACCAAAAAAGCTTTTAGATGATCTTTCTTCTACAACAGCTGGATAATAAGCTGGCGCTTTGTCGTCTAAAGATACGTCTACTACAGACCTGCCGTGAGGAGATGGTATTCCGAAGAAACTTTTCCTTTCGGTGATCTCTATGGAGTTATCAGCCGTGCTACGACCAAACTGTGCAGGTATACCGAAGAAAGACTTTCGTTTTTCAGCAAGCTTGTCATGATGAGCACGGGTAGGTCTTGATGGCATGCCAAAGAATGATTTCCCTGCACGTTTTTCCGAATCGATTGATCTTCCGACCTCAGAAGGAATTCCAAAGAAACTTTTGGATGAACGTTCAACGAAATCCGTACTTGTAACACTATTTGGGAAACCATAATAACCGTCTGAAGATGGTTCATCGACCACGGCAGTATCACTACGTGTACCACGCCATGGCATTCCCAAAAACGATTTTCTTTTGGCCATGTCCACGCCATTCTCACCATCAACGTCAACTATTGAACGACCCTCGAGTGAAGGCATTCCGAAGAATGACTTTCGTTTACTGGACGAAATATTGGTTTTATCATCACTTTTAGATCTATCTGGTCTTGACGGAAGTCCAAAAAACGACTTACCAGCGCGTTCATCAATATCAATCCCTCTGCCAGATTTCATAGGGATACCGAAAAACGCCTTGGCTGCCTTCTTCTCATATGAATCGTCATCGTCATCTTGAAAGTCGTTTGATGATTTGGAGGTCACAGTCTTATCTTTACATTTGTGAAGTATTTTCTCGGAATTTGTATTATGGTGGATGATTTCTACGCAATCACTTTCATCGCCAATCTACATGAAGACAAAAAAAAAATTGAAATCAACATTTTAACGATTTGAATATGTTAATTGGTATTCGTTTAATCTGATGATTAACAATGCCATACTTGACTGTCTCAAAATGTGAAAGACATCAAAATGTGTTAAGAAGAAGATCTAAATTCACTCATTGAATTGTTTCTAAACTTCAATTAGTGTAAAAGCCAGGTCCATTGTTATCTCTGTGATTAAAGTAAGAATCGTCGTCAGGGAAAGCTTTTACATCATTGGCATTTCTCAAAGCTTGTTACCCAAGTAATCACCGTGTCGATTTTAGTCCATTTTCAAATTGCAAAATTTAGTCCATTTCCAAAATTGCCTCATTCTCATGATGAGAACAGGAATGCAATCGAGAAAGAAATCGTTTGACGACATCGATAAAATATTACAAATCACATTCATTGCAATATGTTTGTTTAGAGTCAGTTGGATGTCAAACTTTGCCCATCAATTGTGTGACAGATGAGATTTTTCAATATATCGAAATGACTATGGAAGCCTTGCTAATCAGAGATGAGATGTACTTCCAGCAACTAGATTAGTATACATCAGACAGATTCTCTATTGTAAAGTCTACGATTGTATCTAATTGGCCTGACGTCTGTCATACCGTCATCTCTCTTCTGCATTAACTAAACACTGCCGTACAAATGATTTTCTTTTCGTGACGACTGACATCCTGACAGAAAATGTTGAAGTCAAGTAAACAGACATGAGTGGTTTGTGACATTCTTATGACAGAATATTGAATTGAGGACGATGTGTTGTGACTGACAGACACTGTTTTCAAAGACAGCGATTATTATGAATCATTAATTATGTGCAATGTTAGAACTTACTTATCATGACTATATTGTAAATCACACACAGTTACTACCCAAAATTTTTGACTAATTTTGACTTCGTTTATCCAGATTTTCCCACTGCTTTTCTTATGATTTCATTTTCTTTTTTCACACTAAAGAATTCACAGGTACAATACTTTTGTACGCATGTAGACATAATGGAACAGAGAATCTTAAAACTGCACGCTGTGTTATTCAGAGTATCTGCCTTGCATCTTGCTATCATTATATTCACGCAGCAATCATTCTACCCAGCCAGAATAATAATTGGACCAATTTTTATGGTACCTTTCGATTCAGAGAATTCCTATGAAGTGAAACGTGAGAAAATCTCAATTGATTACCAGTCATGTACACAGAAGGGACGTGTTTTCTGCATCTGAAAATAAGATACGCCCGGCAAAGACAAAGAACCTACACGTGCAAGTCACCAAGTTGGTCACTGGCGTTTCAAGTGTGCAATCATTGTTGCTACGAAAGCATGTATAAAGTGTCTCAAGCTTTGAATTTAAAACGAATCAATGCACCATTGTTCATGAACAATTCGTTATTGCCCAAATCAAGTATCACACCATCTTCATAATGTATGATTGTGCTTTTACAATTTATACTCACTTTAGAAATAACCTTTGAAATGGTCTCGTTTTCGAAGTTCATTTTAAATGGGCAAATTTAACACAAAAAGTAAAATTAATTACATATATTATGGAAGAATAAATTTGAAACGATATATTCCAGAGTTTCAATCGTTGTGCTTGTGAAGTGTTGTCGATTCAAACATCACCAAGCTAGTCGTCGGTAGACGAATAAAGTAAACTTATGTACTATATAGTTGTAATTGGTAGGTGGTGTTAATAGCTAGAGAATCAAGTGTTAGGCCATGCAATTGTCATATATAAAGATCGTTAAAGAACAAGGTATGAGATAACATGCCTGTGATGTGTATTTTTGATAGATTAATAAAGTGTCACAATCCTATGCCTTGGATGAATACCAAGAGAGTGAGACAAGGCACCAGACTGTGTATTTACAGTGTGTGGGGGTCTTGGTAGAAGGAGCAATTTCCTTCAGATGGTGTTGATGCCATGCGAGAGAATGGATCGCTGTAGACCTAGAGTGTTGTTAGGAAAGAAACAACGAACATGTACCATCCCTAAGGGCTGAACTAGCATCAATTGAGAAATACACCGACACATTGACACCTACACTACACATTCTTTCCATTTTGACCACCTTATCATGGGCTCTAAATGGTAAATGTGTGTGTGCATCGCGTTTACGACTGAATGCCATGACTTCAATGGACAGTAACACCTAGAATGATCATAAGAAACTCAGAGTTCAAAACATTTTAGCTGTTTTATCATTCTTTGGATGACAAGATAGCAAGAGCTAAGAATAAAGAATGTCTGCACTCGACGAGAGTGTTAGGATTTCGCAAAGTATCGATCGGAAAGTTGTTCTGGTATTGAAAAATACATATTTGCAAAAGCCATACTAACATATAATTCATTCAAGTGATGCCTTACGATCAGCACACGCACGAAAAACACACTCTGTCGGAAACCTAAGATTCAGCTGGGGTTAAGTTGCATTGAAGGAAACGTGTACTTTAAAGCTTTATAATCACGTTCAATTGACCGTTGTCATGGTAAATTATCAACAACTGAATGAACCGTAGCTGTTTACGATAATGACACATACATCTATCGACTTGCCTCAAGACGTTTAATAATGAAATGATGTCTGGCTAAATTTCAAGAGATGCAACAACATCACTGTCTCTCTAATCAAAGATAATAGGATTTGTAAAGTGTCATGAAAAGGAAATGCCGCATTTTGATGAATCAACAGACGAAAAACTACATTGAGAGTATTTTAAGTTTTTGAGAAGTTTACAGCCATTCCATCTACACGTATCCACAGGTGTGAATCGACAGACAAATTATTCATTCATTTATTTATTTATTCATTTATTTATTTATTCATTTGTTTGTTTGTTTATTGTCCATTAGTTTATTTATTATCGGTTAATAAGGCTATCTATTAATTTATATATTTATCCGTACAGTATTTAACTCTATATCGAAAATCATTCAGTCATACTTGTGTCGTGGATATGCCATGATGCGCGTCACAGTCGATAGGTTATAAACTTCACTGAGATTGATGTTAAGTTTGCAGTGTACAAATTTCTGACCCTTTATTTTTGTACATTACTAATATTTCATCGATGTGCGCCACTCACTTATCATTGGTATACACTGCTGCTAGCTTTTCATTATTGTACACCGTTTGCTTTTCATTGATGCATAATATCTACTCGTAATCAGTTAGGCCAAAGTCAATTCTTTGTTTTACGCTCACTCAAACTTCCGAACGGTAGGCGAGAAAGCAGTTAAAATATGTCACAAAAATCAATACACCATTATTTGACAATATTCTCGTACAACATTCTTATTCCTGTGACAACATACTGCTAGGATACGTACGACCTTACCGTCCGTACCATATGATTCGATGGTTGTTATATTACTGCCGTAAGGAAGTATTTTGTTGCAATTTAAAAGTCATAGCTCGATTTTGCGACAGAATCTCGTCAACAACTTGTATGGAAAGTTATGCAAGAAAAGTTTGTGGGTTTTTCTATGGAAAACTCCGAAATTCTAAGCGTGAGCAAACGCTGAAGAGGGAATTTACTTACTGTGGCCTTAGCATAAGGTTTCAAACACACGTACATTCTTTACCTCAACTATATGGACGTTGTTATTTAGTTCTATTGCCTTGGCAAGCAAAACAACCAAGTTCCTGCCATAGGAAGGTATATACGGTAAGCATCCAGATTAGGCTTATACATGCATGTGTTTACTGCATATTTTCACAATAATGTATGTTTAGAATTTTGGTGTAAATATTCAAAGAATCAGAAAAAGATATTCAAACATCTCCTGATCATACGTCGGTAATTTACGAGCACTTTACGAACCCATTGCCGCTTATGAGCAGCATTCTGTCATTCTGAAGACTACCTGTATGGACAGTATTCTGTCGTTTCCCTTGGCGGGAAATTTCGTCTAAACGAACCAATCAGGCTGTTCATGCTCAGAACGTTAGGGAGCATTCAGTTATTATGGCCGGGGGTGGGCCGGCAAATTCTTCCTGTGCATCGATCAAAATGAACACCCCTACCCATTGCACCAAAAAATAGGTGAAACCCCCCCTTTAAAGATGACAAATATTTCATAACCCCCCCCCCCCCAATGCTTGAGTAAAGCCTCACACACAAACACCTCTGGAGGGGGCACGATAGAATCCAAAACAGAATTCTCATATTTTTTCAAATGACCCTCCTTACAAACTTGCAAGGTGTTAATGTTCAAATTTCCCCTTCTGACTTGCTATAACTCTAAAAATTGCCCCTCAAGGGAATTGGACAGAAATTACAGGAGGATCGCAATATTTTTTCACATGCATATGTGTACAACATTTTTGATATTATGATTTAATTGATACTCAGCTGTTGACAATGTTGATTCACTATACATGGTAGTCTATGAGAAAACTATGCAATATTTTTTCAATAGAAAACTATATCTATGCATTTATAGACATTTGGTAATGACATAAATGTACTTAATTGGAATAGGGTTGTTACAACTGGTATGTGGACAAAAAATTGACTTTAGAATTTCACCAACAATGTTATCCACTATACATGGGAGTCTATGATAAAGCTGTGAATAATTTTTTTCCACTGAAAAATTTGCTACACTTGTGCATATACAGACGTTCAATAATTAACATAATTGTACTTGATTAGAATATGATGGTTAAAGGTGCATATTATATGTACAAGAAATCTGATTTTAGAATTTCACTGAAAATGTCCCTCCACTGTACATGGGAGTCCATGTGGAAACTATGAATAATTTTTTTCCAATACAAAAATAGATAAACCTGTGTATTTATGTACTCTCAATTATTAATATTGATGTACTTAATTAGACTAGGGTGGTGTCAAACGGATATGTGTGTGAGAAATTGGATTTTAGAATTTCATCTAAATGTTGATTCACTATACATGGTACTCTATGAGGAAACTATAAATAATTTTTTCCAATACAAAACTATCTAAATCTGTGTATTTATAGACATTTGATAATTCATCTTAAAGAACTTAGTTGGACTAGGATGGTTAAAGGTTGATATGTGTACAAGAAACTGGATTTTGGAATTTCACCGAAATGTTGATTCACTATACATTGGAGTCTGTGAGATACTATGAATAATTTTTTTTACAATGCTAAACTAAATTAATTTGTGCTTTTATAGGTGTTTGATAATTGATACAAGTGTACTTGATTCAAATAGGGTATTTGGAAGTTCAGATGTTGACAACAAGTATGATATTGGAATTTCACCGAAAAGTATAATTTCACTTTTCATGGTACTAGTAGTCTACAGCTAACTTTTAAATAATTTCCCTGACAAAACTTGCGACATCTCTGATATGTAAGTAATAGGAATTGTTCGTTGTCCTCATTGGGCTTGATTTACAATAAGACAAGCCTCATAATTGCAAAGGTAAGATTTTCATGTGACAGATGATTATACTTTTGTTCAGATTACGTTAAGTGACTTCAGAGAATGAAATCATGCAGCGAATCATTTTTATCTCCCAGAATATTTCTGAACACTGAAACTGCTTTTTGACGGGACGGATACTTATCAAAATTAAGTGAACCCCCTGAGCTGTTTTAAAAATACATGACCCCTCCCCTTTGCAGTTTTCAAATTTAAGGTGGCCCCCCGGATTTTGCCGGCCCATCCCCGGCCGTAATAACTGAACGCTCCCTTAGAACTACCATTGACTTGCCCATAGTATTGCTTGACTGATGAAATTACGCTACAGTACGGTACTAGGTTGATGGACTAAATCATAAATCGGTCCGATTCCCTGTTCTAGTACCCCTTCGATTACATCGCTAAAATTGAATAAAACATCCACATTAAAAGATAAAGCAGGTACAGTACGTTAAATTACTTGTACTTCAATGTGATTTGCAGACATGGATATTGCTTCATTAAGTCAGGTGAAACCGCTCAGTGTACACAACTTCAGAGAGGAGTTTCATGAATTTTGTGGACGCAATTTTAGGCTTCTGTGTATTTTCATGGGTCTTTTCATTACACTGTATAAATCATCATCCTTTATCAAGATAGTCATATCCTGGCGCTTTGATATGAGATATTGTGATGCCCTAATATACCAACCATTGCAGTTACCGAATAAAACAACATCACTATTAGCGATTGATATCAAATTTAGAATAACTGCATAAATAAATTTAAAGTGAAGCATTTCATTTGTATTGATGGGCAACCCTGTATCCAATAGATTCGAGTATTTTCCTTTTACATTCTAATCTTGTGAATAGTAAAATGATACTGGATGTCATGTTAATTTTGATTATTCACGAGTGTGTTGCTCATTACTAGAAATGAATTCTTGTATCTTAGTTATGCACACTTAATATCAAAACGTGCCCTGTTTCATAGCTAGTTCAACGAATGCTGTATCAGACGAATTAGAATGGAATGAAGAAATGCATAAGACCATCTCAATAAGGATAATATTTGTGTATCAGTGATGAAGACGATCTAGCTATTTTCACTGATCATAACAATTCGCTGTAGCACGTCATACTCTCCGTTCCTGAGAAAGATAACAAAAACTGCATGGTATGCACGGAATCTGTAGCAATGCTACACAGCCGTAACGGTAAAGTTGATGGCATTCATGTACAATGTACACGAATATATCGTGAATTTGATGGAATTCGTGTCAATGCTATACGAGTTTACCCGTATCTTTAATGAAATTTTTACCAGATACATTGACTTTTAGAGGTGCATGTTCACCATGGTGATCTGGGTGCATTTTTGACAGTAAACAGATCAACATTGGGGCAAGGCATTCCACATTTTATCCTCAAATGTAGTTGTGACAATGACAGAAATGAAACAAACTGAGAAGAAAGCGTGTAATTGATGACACTTAGTTTAATCTTCTTGCTTTCTTTTATTCCAGCATGACAGGCAAATTTTGATGTAAAATAGTGCCGTGATGCGATAGTAATGTTTAAACCGTATTTTTATTTGGGTTGATTAAGTTATCATACTTTGGGTGTGTAGGTTAACAGTATGTTTTTTATTTCATGCGTTTAAATTTTCATTTCAGTTTCTTACATTCAATCGATATCGATTTGTTTCCGTGTTTTCACCATATAGCAGAAGTTGCGTTGTTATGGGTGTTGAATCGCAAGTCACCATATATACTCCTAGTGCAGTGCACTTCAAGGCTTACAGTGTCCATTATATCGTCAAGGCTTACAGTGTCCATTATATCGTCAAGGCTTACAGTGTCCAGTATATCGTCAAGGCTGACAAAGTCAAACTCTCAACCAACTGTCATTCAATCCAGTGGTTCAATGTTTCATACAATAAGTGACCCTTTAACCTTCATTTAAGTCGAACAAACTCAAGAGTTTTCCTCTTTTCTATAAACAATGTTGTAAGTATCGCTATCCCTGTGTTGTCTCTTTCTCGTATCTCAATCATCTTTGCATCAATGTAAGGTTCAATAAAATTACAGGAAAACAAACTAAATAATAAACTTTAAATTGCGTTCAATATTATTGTAAATCCCAGTGTGAGATCTGCCTTTCTGACTAACGATAGGATAATCGCCGAAGGCTATAGGATTTTCGATAAAGGCATAAAAAGCGATACTACACGTTGACCTGCGTAATTTGCAGTGCCCAGAGTCTGTTGTGAAAGACCTTATCGATAAGCTAGAGATGATACTACGCCATGAATTACAAGCCATTTTACTAATGAAATCCTAATACTATTTTATGACTTTGAGAGATAAGCCGGAATCTCTTCTCTACCCTTGATACTGTTTAGTAGTCCAAATTGCACAAACAGGCTACTCCGACAGATATATGGCTAATAAGAATTTGCTTTTCAAATCAGATGTTATACAAATCATACTAAATTGTAAAGTTGATTAATATTCTTTACTGTTTACTTCTCCCATGTCTTGGCAACTCACCATGAACACTTACACTGTAATGCATATACAGCGTTGTATCACATTATCATGGTTTGACGTGGCAGAGCTACACAATTACAGAGCTTTACCAGGCTAAACAAAGTCAACTACTGTACACGTATTCTACTCGATCCACAACAACAGATTATAATGTCATGAAGTTTCTCACTTTCCATACCTGACTAAAATGTAAAGTTTTCTTTCTTTCTTGCAAGTGTAGGCCTATATTGAATAAATCTTAGGTAAATACTCTCAAACACACATAGTATTATGACGATGTGAGACCAACCAATGTAAACTTAAACAGTAAGTAGGTTGAGGTTGCTTTCCGAGGTCGTATGAAATTTGTTAAGTTTGTAGGAGGATCGGGGATTCTATTCAAATAAAAGTATTTTTTGTCTTTTAAATTGAAACATCATTACAAGAGTCAGCAAAATCGTGACAATCTAGCCACGGTTTGGTGAGAGTAACCGTGATCCACCACACATAATGCAGAGGCATTGCTATGTTGTAAAACCCAGTTCAAAGGACAGATATATTTAAGTTAAATAAAAAGGAAATGCTTTGTGCTCGGCAAACAGAGTAATGTCATAATTAGAGCTTTAAATGTCGTAATTGGAGCTTAAAATTAGAGCTTAAAACGTATATGGTTTTTAAGAGAGCACACTATGATGTTACAATCACAAATCTTGAAGCATGTATCTCTGATGTCAGAAACTGGATGTTTTCTAACTTCCTGTGTCTAAATGATGACAATACTGAATTTGTGATTTTTTCTTCATGTAATGATCCCACTGATAGTAGAGCAAGGAAAATTCGTATCGGTGATGCTTTGATTCCAGCTAAGTGTGATGCAAAAGTCCCTGGGTGTTCTTCTTGATTCATGTCTTTCTATGAAAACCACGTCACGTCGGCTCGATCTGCCAGTCCACTATGTTTCACATTCGTCGCATTGCCCTCATCCGTAAATATTTGTCTAGGACAACTACTGAACAATTAGTTCATGCTCTAATATCCTCCCGTATCGACATGTGTAATTCTTTGCTGTACGGCATACGTCAATATTCAATTAGTCGTATCCAACACATACAAAACATAGCTGCCAGGATTGTCACCCTTTCAAATCGCCATGCTTACACTACTCCACTTTTACAGGAATTGCACTGGTTGCCAGTTCATCAAAGGATTACTTTTAAAATCTTGATAATCACTTTTAGATGTATTCATGGTTCTGCCCCCAAATATCTCACAGAAATGTTAAGTCTTTATACCCCAAGGCGTAATCTGCATTCGGCAGAGCATTTCAAGTTGTGTTCGGTCAGAGCGACAGAGTACCATAGACAGAGTGGCAACACTTGCATGCCTTTTGTTCCATGGTCGTCTCGGTAGACTATTGGCTTTTCATATTAAAATGAGCTTCAAAGGTGTTAAACTTTTTGGAGGCTTTGTTTGTGGTTGATAATTACACGAGATTATGCGAAACATACGACGAGATGGCATCGTACTGCCAGTCGCGTAGCAACCATAGTTACTTTGTGAGCGCTCAGGCCAGAAACACTGCTTCACGCCAATCGAAACATAACACGCCAGCAGTTTCATAAACATGTCCTTTCTTGACGCACGTGTAAAAGACGGTATGACTGACCGTAAACCATTGAGTACAACCAGACAGTATCGATAAAAGACTTTCAAATTTGGTTCAAACACACTCATTATATATTCATAAAAATATGAGAGGAATTTTTAAAACGGTAAAGCCCACTTTCCTGAAGCTCAAAACATTCCCGTTTTTGCCAGCACATCAATTCCGATCAGCACCACACGACAACAACAACACAAACTTTGTCGAACATACTTTCGCTTTACAATTGGTGAAAATCCGAAAATTACCGAAGGGTGCATGGTCGGCACTCTTCGGAAAAGAGAGCCAAGAGCTTCGTGAGGCGAGGCAAACATGGATTGCTTATGTAACCGCTTCACGCCTTAAACAATAGGTGTTGCCACTCTGTGTATGTTACTCTGTGGTCAGAGTGACAGAGCTTTCAGTGTCGCAGCTCCCAAATTGTGGAAAGCTCTTCCGCTGAGCATCCGTTTATGTTCAAACTTTAATAGTTTTAAGCGTTTGCTAAAAACCTACCTTTTTAGACTTGCATTTTTAAATTACATTTTTAGATTGTGTTTGATTTTATTTTTTTTAATATCTGAAATTTCAATTTCGTAGACATTTTTAAAATTGCTTTTGTACATTTATTTTTTTTAAAGTGTATTTTAAGCGTCTCTGATCAATGTTTTATGTGGATTTAGACGCTATACAAATATTATTAAAACGTTGACCAAAACTACAGAAATCTATAAAACTAACGAGTTGCTCGATCTTCTAAACTTGTTACATTGTCTGCTAAAGTTATAAAATGATATGATAGAAGGTTATTCATAAAGTTGAACCCAGGAACAGCTGCTATTTTACATAGACAGATACATGCAAAAATCGATTTCGATTAATTTTATTAATTACAAGAAATTGTTCACTTTGGTTTTGGCAAACTTATCAAGAATGAATGTTGTAAACTTCTTCCAGGATTCGAATAATAGAAGTAAATGTTATTAAAGGAACCTTAAAACATCTGCCATGTCAAGTTATTTCAGATAGCTATTTTCCCATTCATTAGAGTAACAAATGGGGTAAAAATTCCACAATTTAAAATCATTTTGACAAGGCATTGAATATATGTGAATTGCGTTATCGTAGCTGTGATTAACTGTTCTAAACTCGTTGTGTCATTTGATACACATTGGCACAACATTCATCAGTATACACTGTCCTATTAATACTTTTCGAAAAAATCTCTATAACAGGTTTGTTCTAACGCTTATTGTGTAAAAGGACTCATCATGACGTCATAGCAGAAATTATGTCCATACAAAAATGACTATTTTTTATTCCGAAATTTGAACTTACACGTCTATGTGCTGTTCTATGAGTGTACCCACAGGGTATGCCAAGCAATATTATTGTACCCCAACGCAACTGTGCCGGTTGGGGCACATCTCTGATAAAACTCCTTAGTCGCCACTGCAGCTGGAGTGGTTCAAAGCTGAAAAGTCGAAGGAAAGTGGGGCTGTTTATGGTTGATTGGCTGGTCGATCCTAGCGCTGCGCCACCAGGTAATAGTCGAGGGTGAATGTATACCCGATATATATATATATATATATATATATATATATATATATATATATATATATATATATATATAATATATATATATAAACAGATTACTTCAAGTACAAAGTAATGAAATCTATTACTTATTACTCGAGGACATCTGTATACTCATATATATATATATATATATATATATATATATATATATATATATATATATATATATATATATATTATTATTATGTACGACAAGTAGTAGCGAGATTTACTTTTCTGAATTTCACAGAATTACAATGTTACTTGATGTCTGGCATTTCCTGCCAGTGTTGAGTGCCAATCTTAAATACAAAATAAGTGCCGCATTGCAAGTCCCACGTATGTCATCAATGTTGTTGCTCTTTTACATATATGCGATCGGTCAAGTTTTCAAATTATGAAACGAACACTCACTGTTTACAGCACTGTTAGATTTGTTGCAGACACCAAAGGGATTTTGCTTAACCATTGAAAACTATACATGCATTTCGTCATAATTTTGTGTAACTATAGAAACGTGGCCATTGTTATGATTTTAGACTATAAGATTGCTGCAAGTCATTATATTAGTCGCGCCGGCGGATTACTTACTACGCATGCGCAGATTCATAATATACTATGCAAGCAACCGGAAGTGTACCCAACTAAATTCATGGGCAACGCCAGGTTTTTATGAGTGCTCGTAAATAAACAAATACGAAACATGCAAAGTATTATTTTATAAAATGCCATTAATAAATATATATCTTTTATTGGCCAGTAAGTATCATTATCCATCTTCTCACTGCTACAAAATATCGTTACTTAGTATCACGCCTAAAAATAGGAAAAAGAGACGTAAAGAATGCTTGGATTGAATTTTAGAAAAGCGCCCCGTGTCAATACTTAGATGCAAAAATTGCCAGTTTTTGATTGAATGCTAAATTTCAGCTTGCAAGTGGATGTTTGGCAGTGCAGTTACTATTGCAACGATAATAAGCACAATATGTTTCTTGTTAAATACGATAGGTAGTTATCATGGTAAAAATTGCCAATTTTTGTCCAACATTTTTACACATTACAGAAAATATATACCTGCAGGGTCTGACATCGTGTACGTGAACTGTTTTCTTAAGAGGGTAAATTAGGAGTAACAATTATTCTTCTATTTTATCCTTAACTATTACAAGTCACTGATGAATCGATACAAATAACATTTCTGATCTTAACCCCTGGCGCGACACCAAGGGCGGAGCCCTATATAATATTACAGAGATCTAAAAGAAATCTTATCATGAATAACCAAAACCGTTTTCATCATGTGAGAAGATATTAATTCGATATGAAATTTTACATTAGTGCAAGATGCGAGGTATAATGATATTCAAATATGCAGATTACGTTAATGAGCATTGTTTGGGTATTAAAATTCTATGCTAATGACCCTTAATCAATGTGGAATATTCATGCACCTCGGATCTTGCATTGTATAGAAATTTTACATAACCAACTGTATGGTATGTTGAACTCACGGCTATAACGTTATTTTGTGTATACTATATTTCATCATTTTTATTGTGATACACTGAGTTATACCAGTACATAGTGTACTTTTATGGTGTTGATATAGTGGCATAGCAGCCTGCGATTAAATAGATCGAGAACGGACCATTCAATATGCAAGTAGCTTGTGACGTCGACAATCTTTAAAGATTATATGATTCATTCTGGTACTCGACTGATCTATGCAAAAAAGGAGAACTTACAGTCCATTAACAGATATATATGAAAGCGAGAAGTCGAGTAAGATAACTCGATTATCATTGGACGGAAAATTGGGAAATACTGGTGAGATAGTGTATGCTATGACATGAGTTATAGGCACTGATGTTAAGAAGATTACGGACTGCTCAAAGCCTCCCAAATACCCCTTCCCTTTTCTCATAAAACTGCACTAAAGCAATTTTTACAGAAGATCCGACAAAGTCATACTATATATATTTTCCCATCATTTTTTTCCACTACTGCTTTGTTTCTTCCCAATTTCTATATAAACTATTGTCAACGGCATGTATGTAGAGAAGTTAAAACAAACAAGTACACAGAATTCCACGTACCGGGGTCACACATATTTTACCTGTCAAACCAGACCCCTCGACTGTTAAAGCTTGTGCATCAACAGAAATTCTATTCTCCATGTATAACACACACACACACACACACACACACACACACACACACACACATATATATATATATATATATATATATATATGTATATATATATATAAATATATATAGTTATATATAGTTATATATGCCAAATAACATCTAGATATGCATAAATATATACATATGTATGTTGTGTATAATTTATATATATATATGTATATATATATATATATATATATATATAATATATATATATATATATATATATATGACTATTTACTGGGTTAAGATAAGAGATAAGAGTTAATAGAGGAGAGACAGATTGACTGAATTAACGTGAATTTAATAATCTAACAATCATCAGAACAATTACACGATTGAAATATTCAAATATCTGAACCAATGTTTGTCCGATATCATTATTGATCCTTGGCAAATTGACATCATAGATTTTAAATAAAGCTACAGGGTATGCTTTTTTCAATGAAGACAATGACAATTTCTTTTCTGTATCCTGGATTTGAAAACCAAGTTGTGTTAAAGAGCTATTTAGAAAATGTCTAATGTATCTGATAAAGTGATAAGCTGGAAACTGTTAAGCTGGAGCAAACGCTAAAGAGGCGTCAAGGAGAAAAGGGGAACGCTTTTAAGTCCGTGTAATGTGCTTGCTCTGTCGTTATGGTTCAAGTTGCCGACTTTTCTACTGATTATCTACTCGATATGCCATCAGAATAGCCGTGAAGACGATAACGATTTCACAGTATACAAGAATGTCTTCTAAAGCAAGGCATCTATACCTGGAAGTACAGGGTTATTAGGCATGCGCAAGAAAAACTCCTTACTGCTATCATACTGAGACTGTTTGGTGCGATGATTTACAAGGAATCACATATTTGTATGTCATACAATTACAAAAGGCATATGGTATCCCGCTAAACAGAGAGAAAAATGAATTTAGGTTCTACCAACCACTTCAAATTTAAGCTGCTCAAGTCCGAGTCGACCATAATATTGTAGATTTAACTGAACACCGAGCATATGCCAAGTAATACAACCGTAGATTTCTTTAATACATTGAAAAGTTATATCGTAACGACGTGATGCCAATCGACTCAACCGTTTCTTTTTTTTCGAAATATAAAAGTTTTAGTAGCGATCTGGGTTTTCAAATTGGTATTATTGCACTAGTAATTTGCTATAAAGTACAATATCGCTAGGCCGTACACTGATTAAGATCAGCAAAGGCTATAAAACATCTAAAGAGACACCATTCATTGTTGGCAGTATAAAACGATGAAACTTTTAATGTTGCAGCAAGCAAAGTGAATGAAGAGTATTATGAGGTGTTCGTGTCTGGTAATCCGTCAAACAACTCCCCAATGGCATGTTGAGGTGTGCAAAACCATAAATTTCCACGTTGGCTCTTTACAAGGCGAAGGATTGTATGAAATCGTTGTCAGGATCTCAATCACGTCTCTCTGGCTGATCACCTAATGAAGCATTCGCTTTTCGCATATCATCGAGCAAGGAAATTGAGAACGACGAAAATTAACAGCTTTGAATGTCTTCAATGGTTAAACACTTGGTTCAACTACAAATTCAACTCCGATACTGAGGGATTCCCTGTAATACTCTCCGTTTGCAGGTGGCAGACAAATGGATATAACGTAGGACAATTTGGCAAAGAACAATTGAAAACCATGGCAACCATAAAGCATTTACTCCGTCAATTAATAGCAATGTCCGTATGTATGTATGTATGTATGTATGTATGTATGTATGTATGTATGTATGTATGTATGTATGTATTTATGCATCCACGTATGTGTATATGTATATATGTATGTACGTATACAAGTTAATGTATGTATGTATGTATGTATGTATGTATGTATGTATTTATGCATCCACGTATGTGTATATGTACGTATGTATGTATGTACGCATACAAGTTTATGTATGTATGCGGGCAAAAGGGAACAAGTACAGTTGACGGCAGGGGTAGGTGGAATGATTAATCGAAAGAGGCCGAGTTTATTGGCCTGGAAAGTTCCGTGGAGAACAGCAGGGCGTCGATTTTTTTACTACACGCGAATTAAATACAGATACCAAACTGAACAGAAAAAAACAGTTCTTACATGAACCTTTTCCCTCAGGTTGTTTCCATTAAAATTGTGTATTTCAGTGACTTTCTATTGCATGCAATAACGGAGCATCACTTCAACATGGGCCGCTAGTACAATTGACAGCAGTCTCTGTCTGTCAGCAAAAGAATTGGCTGTCAATGTGTGTGGTTGAGGAGATTACTGGAAAAAAACATTTGGTTGAAGAAAAATGTATTCGGACAAACTAATATTTGCCAACAAATTGCCATGTAATATCATGTTTTGCCAACATGATGGTAAGATCACAAAAGTATATGAAGTAATACGACAGTACTTGAAATTTGAAAGTTTTGGGGAATTGTTCACAATCTACATGCATACAGACAATCAACAGAGTTAGATCAAATCTTCATATTTCAAATTTAAACTAATATTCCCACTTTCTTGAGAGACAAAATGAAAGCGACCCATCAAAAATGAGGGCTTGAACTAGATTTGATGTGACAAACACGATGTTAGTTGCTGAAAAGTGAATTGATCATTTTAATGAAAGCTGTAATAATTAAAATTTTAATCCGTATATTTTTGTTGGAATGAATTATCCACAAGTTTAATGAAAAAGTGTAACGGCAAACAACATTCAATTTGCATGAAATGCGTGAATTACTTCTGTCACTATTTTTCAGAAAAAACATTTCCATTTTTCTCCTAATGTCAAATTAATACCACCTACCATCAATATGTAAACAAGGATGGTAAGTAATAATAATAATAATAATAATTTATTCTTCTAAAGCGTATAACATAGAAATACACCATCTCTATACGCTGTACAGTTAAAATCTGAATAAATACTTTCACAATACAATAAAACACAATACGATACATACAATACTTTGGTCCACTAGAATAAAGAAATACACAAAGGTAAAAAATTCAAAATTTAAAATACACTTCGTCAATCAATAAGTCTAGAAAGCTGTTTTTAAAAGGTAAGTTTTGACCTGCGATTTAAAATTATTAAAAATGTTGGTTGATCGAATGGCCTCTTGTAGTTTATTCCACACCTTAGGAGCTCACACTGAGAAAGCTCTGTCTCCATAACTCTTATTAGTCCTAATTTTTGGCTGAACTAGTGATACACTGGAATTACTCCTCATGTTTTCTCGTAACGGCATCCTGACAGTTATCAGTTCAGTGAGGCAGCGCGGCGCCGTATTACAATAAATAATTTTAAATGTTAGCCAAAGAATTTTGAATTGAATTCGCTGCTCTCACTGGCAGCCAGTGAAGAGCCTGCAGGACAGGAGTCATGTGACACCTGTCCCTCACCCTAATCCTGGCTACCAGCCGAGCAGCAGAATTCTGTATGAGCTGTAATTTATTTATTTCATAAGCAGGTAGACCGAAAAGTAAGATGTTACAGTAATCGATTCGAGACGTCACGAAAAGCGTGAACCAATTTTTCTGCAGAATGCTGATCCAAACATTTACGAATTTTCCTATTCTCCATAGGGCGTGTAATGCACCACTACACACACAAGTAGGGGTCCTAGCATTGACTTAATTCAGTCTTATTAGTGATAACCATATTGGCAGTACGTGTTCATATGCAGGCCGAGTATACAAACTAAAAACAGGGAGCATACCCACAGTCGCTTGTCAGTCTACACAAGGCGGCCGCCGTGTGATATGCATGAGTAATGCCTACCGCATAGCGGCTGTCGTGTATCGATTCAAAAGCTATTGTGAGCGTACCTGATCATAATTTTGACGCGAATCATACGCGGCAGCCTCGTCTTGACTGTGAACCATGACGTCATGGTTTTTGAGGCTCAACTTGGTCGCCCAGCAGCGGGCCCGGGCACGATATGACAGCAAGCACAGAATTGCTGTGAGAAATCATGATTTATTAATTATTTGATACCAAAATAAGGGATTATTTTCCGACCATTTATGAATTCCTGTGTTCTTACCATACAATAGAAGTAGGTGGGATCAATGCAAATTATTAAATACTGTGACAGTCTTTGATGATAATTGTTGGCGGGTATCGATGGTTTTTATCATTTTCAGTATGGAATGACTGGTGTGTATGCGAAGGCCGCGGCTTTACCAAATCATCCGTAGCTCCATGATATCGAACGATCCGTTTCAATAATTTATTTAAAGAAATTAGAAATTCGATGTTTTGTCCAAGCAAAAATTAATTTAGAGCTACACATGCTGGCCGCCGTACAAATCATACAATGCTGTATATGAAACTTGGCAATCTCTCCGTCGTTTTCAGAACTAGTTTGATGTACACCTACCTATCACACAACATAGACAGACAGACAGACAGATCGATAGACAGACACAGATGATCGCACAGGCAGCAAAGAGTGTTTCCTTGAGCAACTAGGTGCTGAATAGGAATCACAAGTTGTTTACGGGCAAGTGTGGTATTGTTATATTTCTTCAATAAGGGAGCTTTCAGTAATTACAGGGTGGTGGGCCGGGGGAATTTCGCGCACACCTGTACCGTAAAATGTGACCCTCCCCCTAACCTCCAGTCTAAAATGTGACCCTCCCCCTTGTCCGACATTCTAAAACTTGACCCTCCCCCCAACCACTGCGGTATTCTCCCTAGGAATAACTAAAACAGTATCAGCTAATTTACATAACAATTGGTTCAATTGTTATGATAGGGACAAATTACAGAGGGGAGGGCTGGTGTTTTTGGAGGGACAGTCGCAATTTATCACGCAAGAATTTTTGAAGAGATATGGTATTTCATACATTTGAGGGAGGGTCACCATATTTTGTGCGACTATAAGAAGGCAAGATGTAGCTGATTTAGTGCTTCATCTAAAAATATCAAATCATAATACATGGAAGTCTATCAGGCAAATTATTGACAATTTACCCCCACAAAACATGCTATAACTGTATTTTATATATGTTTTATAATGTATTTAAATGTACTTTGCTTGAATAGGAAAGTAAAATGTGCATTTGTGTACAAGAAATAAATTTCTGAATTTCATCTAAAAAATTGGTTCACTATCCGTGGTGTCTATGATGATATTATGAATAGTTTTTTCCAATACAAAAGTAGGTAAATCTTTCCATTTGAGTACTCTTGATTATTGATATTAATTTTCTTGATTAGACTAGAGTGGTTACAAGTCTATGGTTGTGTAAGAAAATTGATTTTGGAAATGTCCATTCACTATGCATAGCGGCGGATGATGAAACTATGAATAATTTTTTTCAGTACAAAATTAGATAAATCTGTGCATTAAAGTATGCTTGATTATTGTTCTTGATTAGACTAGAGTGGTTACAAGTCTATGGTTGTGTAAGAAATTTGATTTTGGAATTTCACTGAAATGTCAATTTACTATGCAAGGCGGTCTATTATGTGTACGTATTTTGTTGGTGATTTTCTATTCAGGAAATATCACATGGACAATCAAAGTTTTGGCCATAAAATCAGCTTCTGTCAAAAGTGACCCTCCCCCTAAGATAGGTTTATAAAAAGTGACCCTCCCCCTTGAACTGTTTTCTAAAAAGTGACCCTCCCCCCAGTTCCCCCGGCCCACCCCACCCTATAATTACTGAAAGCTCCCTAACGTACTTGGAAAACCCTCCCCGTTTCCATACTTTGCCATGCTTGGTCTTTTACAGCCTATAGTGAATGCATTAGACTTGCACGATACCAAAAGACACGTACACCTCTCTCTCTTTCTCCCTCCCCCTCCCCCTCCCTCTCTCTCTCTCTCTCTCTCTCTCTCTCTCTCTCTCTCTCTCTCTCTCTCTCTCTCTCTCTCTCTCTCTCTCATAACGCTCTCTGCTTTCATTTTAGCATTTTGTTCATGGTATTGTGTCGCAGATTTCGCATAATCATTTGTTTTAGCGTTACACTTTATCTTGTCATTTGATTAAATTGCGTCAAGGTCATATTTGCAAATGTTGTTTCAGAGCTTTGTTACCTGATTTTGCTGAGTAGATTCTTGATAATAGTTGGCTGTGATACTGGGCTTTAATGCCGATGATGATGATGTCAGATTAACATCAAAATGTTTGCAGGTGGTGGATTATTTCACAATATAAATGTATTTGATATATCAATCTTTCTCATCTTTTTGGTTAACTAATGTGAAACGCCTCTCAATCTTCGTATATGATATCACCATCTACAATGGTCTGTACCTTGTCTGCTCAAAAAGTTTTGTTTACATAAAATATTTCAAATTATTTCTCACTGCATCATTCTGACTTGTCAAATGCCACATTACACATTCTCTGTTCACCTGTCCGAATTTCTCTAAATAAATTTTTCACGCAACCGCCAATGCTTGTTATGTGCCAAAACATTAAAATGAAGATTGTTTCATATTTATCAGACTTAAAACTTTAAAAGACGATGTCGAGAAGTTTTTTATGGTCGAAATGTTGCAAATGTGTAACGAAAGTGATCAGTATCGTTGTAACTTACATGTATAGCTGAAATCTGAAGTTTGAAGATGGAATATTGAATTTGCTAATGGCTAACTGTCATCACATAACCCTTTTACGAAACTAAGCTGTCAAGAACATATGACTTTCTGCGTTAAAGTAATGAGTGTACTCGTTGCTAAGAATATTTCATCTTCTTTAGTAAAGTTTTTCTTGCTTTAAATCAGTATTACTTTGGCTTAACATGTTTTGCAAATGATCAGTATTTGAAGTTGATGAAAATGGACTGGCTTTAGAACTGTCGAAATTGAAAATGAAAACCACAATTATTTGATGTCTTGGCGCGGCATGATGTCATCACATAATGTTACATGACAAAATGATTACTCTTGCCCTCTGCTGCATTTACGTGTTCTGTTATTACAATAATGCAAGGTAGATTTGAAAGTTGACTTAGCCTGACACTTTTAAACGAACAGATAGGAAGATGTATCTTTTTTGTAGAGACAGCGGTGCGTCCTACGCGTTCGTTGGATTACAAAACTGCTTCATACATTATCAACGTTAAATCAAAGAGTAACGCTGTTCACTTGATGATTTGCGACAGAGTGTCTGTCTGTATCTACTGTTTGTAAAGTAAATGTTTGTCTTCAATACTCGTAGAAAAGATGAATACAAAACTGTAAAATTGGAAAAGTTTTTTTCTATATGGCCAAATCCCAAAATCCATGTTGTTTAATTTCGTGATAAAGGTAAGGGCTTGTGTAGAAAAAAGTTCATCGGCATGTCGCAGAGTTAATACGCATAATGGTAATTATGCCGTAAATCCTAACAATAGTAGAGATATCATTCGCTGAGCAGCTTCATATCCGAACAATTAAATTTCACAGCTATTCCCGAGATTACTTTCATATAAAAAATATCATGATCGTGGTAGTATGTTCGTCTGCGATAACTCAATAGTCAGCTGCAATTAAAATACCTCTTCCAAACGTTGTTCTGGTAATTTCACACAGTTCTAAACCAAGTAATAGTTGGAGAGGCATTCATGCTGAGTACTGTTCGCCTTCCAATGTGTTACAGTATGCCCTCCGTGCGTCGGCTTCGTTCAGTATGCACACCCAAGATAACGCCTAATGGTTTCGCTTCCCTCATTTCAACTACAAAACCGATACATTTTTACGTGACAACTTGCCCACCACAGAATATCTGCCCTTTTTTGCATTCACTGAGAAATTAGCCGAACGTGTAGTTTGTATAAATATTTTTGGAAACTGAAAAAAGTTGTGTTCGATCAAAATCTCTGAAAACGCCACATAAAATTTAGGTACTTTTCTCTCATCAGTCACCAGTTCACTAATATGTGGCAAAATTCCTAATGTTGCTTGTCGCTAGTAAAACGTAAAAAAAACGTAACTTTAATCTTCTACGAACACTTTTTTGTGCATGCACAACTTCGTTTTTTCTTCATCTACCATACACCTGTTGTCAGTATAACAGTACAACAGATAAACCTCTTCCTAGACGCGAGCGGCGATGCACTTTTTCTTCTCGTATGGGTCGAACAATTTTAATTTGTCGCAAGAATTTCGATGAATCATAGTGTAGCGATGTCACAGCGTATGGCTAGCAGATTATTATGATCATCATGGCTCCGATCATCTGTTATCAAAGGGATTAGGAAAAATACACTGATTTATCAATGACACGTTGAAAACGTGTTGCCCTTCAGTCTCTGTACAGATTTCAACCCTGTTAATATACAGTGTTTTTAAGAGACTCGAAGAACAAGCGACGAACGCAATGACGAGGAAGAAACGGAAATTGGCCTCAGATGAGCTCCTAAAATCAGTGTAATTTTGGTTGATATCTATCAGTCATAATCCAGATTGCACTAACATATCATTGACAACTCTTTGTGCAATAAATTCTACTTTCAGTCTGTAGTAACTGACGAGAATCAAGGCATTACAAAGTATATGTCATCCGCAATGACTATACTTCATATATATTTGATGTGTTCAGCTAATGTACTGTAGATTCCAGTAAAATGGCTGTTTTACTGTCTTTGCCTTTAAACGTCTGCGTCCCCTCTACCCGCGTTTCATTTCATTTGAAACCAGAAGGGAGTATTACTTCGTTCGCCGATAATCGCGGAAACATACCGAGTTTACAATACACGTGGACTAAGATTAACCAGGTAAGGAGGCCGATAACCAACTTGTAACCCTCATTTGAATAAATGATGTCAAAGTCGACATCGAATTCAATTAAATTTCAATTAACTCTGACAAAACAAGTAAGACAAATAACTCCACTTGGCGATAACTCAGATGTAACGTCTGTTATTGATATTTCATTAGAAGAGAAACAAAAAATCATATATTTCTAACAAAAAATCAGGTCAAGGATGACATTAATTTTAGAATCAGAGATGGAACAACGACAGAGAAAGCATTGGCAATGATCGAAGGTGTTTGTCCTGGACAGAAAAGTTGCAGACCACGCAATCCGACTATGAATAAACTTTTTAAAAAGAGTCACCACATGTTACATTTGCATAATACAAGAGGAGCAACAAACTGAAAACTGTGTGTCACTACTTCCTGGGTAGAACACTATCAAATTTGGCCTTGACAAACTGACCATATATAACAATCGAAATCTCTCTTTATTCAACAGAGCCACGCTTTAAGTCTCTCTTGAAGTTTATTGATGCCGGAATGCTTTGTTATACATCACAATAGAAATAAGTTACAAACTCATAATATAAAATGTGGAAACTTTTAAACATAAATCGTATCCTCACTACCAACTCCAGGGTTTAAAACAACATGTCTTCGATTTCAGCGAGCATAGTTAGTTTTTTATGGCTCACAATTGTTTGTCGCACGTTTTACGGACAACATTGTAAGCTTACGTTTCATATTAGCAGAGTATTCAGACACGATATCATCGCTTTCAGGAATCGTCTCAAAGTTTCAAAATACAACAATCTGATATGATAACTCAGCGATATATAGTTCGATCAAATTACCAGTCTTATTTTCATAGGCAAACACTATAATTCATCTAGTATCTTGAGTCTATTATATTGTCCTAGGTACACCCACTTCAATCTGATAATTGAAAGTTGGGCACGACAATTGACTTTTTCTGTTGTAATGCTTAATATACTGGATAGCAGCTAGGTACAAAGCCCGTCACACGCCAAACGAACTCCGCAGTTTTAAACATGTAAGCGGCAGGAATTCTTCCGAAATGCGTTCCATTTCTATCACACCATACTGACTTGTCATGAGGACTAGTGACACATATATTCAATGGTGCATATGTAGACTAATTTATACATATGCGTATTGTCCGAAGCATATCAAGGTCTTACGGGGACTGTCCACCACACTTCCTGAGTAACTTATCAGTGCTGCATTTTCCATTGCTATCACACCATTGTGTCGATTCTGACTCGTCATGAGGGCAAACGACACATACATTACCGCCCGAGCATGGTAGGGCACACATCAACGAAAAGTCAGTGTTTAATCAGTTATCATGTTCAGCTGCAGATAGCACAAATGAAAGCAGTAACCGTAGCCATGGAAACATTAGAATGCTGATACGAGTTGAAAATACCTTTGAAAACGTTCCGATGATATTTCAACTAAAATGTCATAAATTTTAACTTAAATGACTACAACCTCATTGAATTTACAATGTCATTCTTTTTTTATCACCCATTACTGACCGCACATAATTATTATGCAAACAAGCACGGTTTAACATAATCGTAATTAACGACCATCCCACAATTACACATCTGTTCAATGTCGTATTCTTAGGGCAATAAGTGCATCTGTCCCGTCTCCAATTAGGGATTAAAATCCGATTACCATTTTCCGCGATCACGGGAGTGAATATTTTTATGATGCTTAATTTTTCGAGAGAAAATATTCACCAGGCATTTTCTCTTTACACTTTAATGAAAACAAGAAACCTTCACTCTAATTTCGAGATACTCTGTTTTGTTCAAACCTAAATAAAACACTAAACAAACACAGTTAAGTGGTAAACCATCTCTTTCAAACTAAGTCATCAGTCAATATAACCTCACACTTAGACACAAGCAAAAATAAACAAAAACATCCAGAAGCCTATTCGAGCCAATACAGTCTTAGGTCGTGATATAATACATGATAAAGAAATCTGTTTGATGCCGAGGCGTTTTGTAATGATAAGACTCGACAGAACACAATAAAACCATTCCTTCAGGAAATGAGCAAAAAACAATAAACAACGCTTTCATGTTTATTTGTCATGGTTTTTTTCATTATTTTTACATGAAATGCAAAGATCATTATATAGTGAGAACTTTGACAACGTTTGTATTCTATATATATACGTGTATTGTATTGAAATGGAAAACAGCACACACACACACACACACACACACACACACATAGTTGTGTGTGTGTGTGTGTGTGTGTGTGTATTATATATATATATATATATATATATATATATATATATATATATATATATATATATATATATATATATATTATATATATATATATATATATACAAAAACACAAGATGTATACAATGTGCCCTCCCGGTTATCACCATAATGGCTTTATGGCAACCTCTGAACTTGGGCACAGAGAGTACGGTTATATATATATATATATATATATATATATATTATATATATATATATATATATATATATATATATATATATATATATATATATATATATATATTTGCACATTATTGTGCATAAACCGCATTCTGAATTCTAAGTCAACTGCAAATTGTCACAACTGTTTCGTTTTTTCTTCCAACAGTCTTTCTTCTTCTCATTTCTCCGGACAAAAGTGAGACATATGGTCTCGCACCGAAACTAAACACATCACCGTGAGCGGCAGTAAAGTCGACATGGTTACAGAACAGGTTAATATGCTACCCAGATCATAAGAGGTGCAGAAACAAAGTAACGAAACTAAAGAAACTGCATCTATACATAGCAGACTGAACAGCTAGGATTGTCATATTGTCGGGTTAACCAAGCAACACATCAACATCAGTGACGTATGTGACTTTTAACAGAAACGTATACGTTAGGGCAGGGAGACGGAACTTTCAATGAATTCAGACCAATAGAAGTTTATGATAAAACAATTTCGGACATCATAGACGAGTTTACATAGATTAATGCCAACAACTACCCATTACTTTTTTTATACGATTGGAATTGTATATTCAATGGTGCATTTGTAGACTAATTTATACATACACGTATCGTCCGAAGCATATCAAGGTTTTACGGGGACCGTCCATCACAGACTTCCTGAGTAACTTATCAGTGCTGCCTTTTCTATGTCCTGGTTACAAGGCGCATAGGAAAAGGCTGTAATAAAGTTAATTTTTCTCAATCTATCAATTATGCTGAATTCACGTGTTCTGTGATCATTTTAAACAGTGTAATAGCCGTATGAATATATATTTGACTGATGACCACAGGAATTTACCAAAATTTGTCTTGAACCGTTTTGATCCGTTGCAATCTGTAGGCACTAATTTTATATCAAATGAACGTTTCATTTTTGATGTGTATTTCAATATCTCCAATAAGAGATTTCATAATCTATGACCTATTAGGAGAAAAATAAGTTCCTCTGTTTACTTTGTAATCCCTTTCAAAGAATTTTTAAATGATTTTATCTTTTTTTTTGTTATTACAGAGAGCAAGTGACATGTTCAAGTCAATGGAGTTGCCCATTCTAATGCATACGTACTAATTTGCATCTGAAATGTTTACACTTTGAAAAATGTGTCAAGTTGATTGGAAAGTAGATGGACAAACAATATGAGGAAATTGGAATGGAGTAGATCCGTGCTACATAGAACAAAATTACGATGTGTAGAGTTTAGAGGTTTTACACTTCAACGGCATTCTAATATCACAAACGACGAGAAAGAAATTTCGAATCGTCTGCAATGGAAGCAAGTGATTGGTTATCGAAGGCGTTGCCAACACAGTCCAATGAAATATGTTTGATATAACTTAATTTGTTAATGCACATTTTAATGACAGTGATAAGTAATAGCAAAGTTTCGTGCAGAAACCCTATTCGATATAATATTGTTGAGAAGCTGATGCAACTAAAACTGTCTACTGAGCGGACATACTATTACTTTTACTTTCTTTGGATGTTTTGACATTTCCTGGATACTCTAGTATCGCCAACACAAATATAACACATCCTTAATCCTCTAAAATTCAACTGAAACCAAAATTAAAATGCTATTGGACACGCATAAAAATCAAGAGAATTTATTTAGCGTAATACATGAACCAGTCTCCGAAGCATGAAAAACAATTGGTGTTACTGTTTTCTCAATCACTCACTCACTCTGCCGGTTTTGGTACTTTTGCTTTGTTATTATAAAAACTATTCCTTTATGTGGAAATGAAGGAACGTGGTCTGTGTTTCAAAATTTAGGAAAATTGTTGAAATATGGTTAATCGCGTTTCAGACGGCACCCTGGTCGCTGAATGAATTTGGCCAGGAACCACCATCCGTTGACAATCGAACTGCGTTAAAGGGAAGGCGGAGGTACGAGACGAAGATCATCGCGCCAGCGTTGACTCGACAACCAAAGCTCAAAGAAATCACTTGGCCCATGACACTTCTATGATTTCCAGCGTTCCCGCGTAACAATAAACACATATCAGCAGACTTTAGCGTTTGTCACCATGGATATTCCTTAAATGCAATGAATAATTTCATTTAGTGAAACAGTTGACAATTACACGCTTTTCTACTTTAAAAACGATATCATTGCCATCAGTGTATTCAAAATGATGAAAATATCAAGCTGTAAAATCGAAAATACAAAGCCAGTTGATTAGACTTCCTTTTGTCGGCACGACAAAATAGCAATAACTACCTACACTTATATTATGGGCGTTCTCAATCCCTGCGGTTGAGATTTTCCACTGTAAACTTATGAACAGATCTATCTTGGAAAATAAATTGAAAGCAGTGGAATGTTCTGAAATTTTGTCAGTTGATGTAGTTTTCTCAAACGGCGTAAAATATGTCGAATCGCGAAATGATGTGTGTGTTTTTTTGGCTTTGAGTCGGGACCCAGATAGACGTTGTGTAATATACGGTGGTTTCAATCGGGTTCGAACTCACAACGTACAGTACCCAATCACCTAGTGGAGAAAGCCACAGACAAAACCGCTCAGCCAAATCCCCAATGTGTAATATTAACCTTAACGGTGGTGTATGGTTGTCATTAACCAAGAGACCACATCTTCTGAAGTGCAATCTACATAACTCTACGGAAGTGAAATTTCAAGATCAAGTCCTCTGTACGGACTTTAGCAAAGCTGTACACATAAAACTATGGAACAATCGATCGTAAGTCATAACTTCTGTATATTGTTCAGATTCAAAAGTCTATTGTGTAAAACCTTAACTTTTCAATCGTTCAAACTCATGATAACAAAAGTAGTGATATGTTCCCATAACAGGTGACAACAGCATATATATATAATATATATATATATATATATATATATATATATATATATATTATATATATATATATATATATATATATATATATATATATATATATATTATATATGTATGTATGTATGTATATAAAATTGAGGTCGGATTGAAGGCAAGACATTACTAAAAATGAGTTTCCTCATCCTCGATGTGACAGCATCTGTCGACAGGAAAACGCCATTTTAAAGACATCAAGATACTGCCGATCGTAATGTGCGTAAGGTTTGATATCCGATATTGTTGAAATTTAAGGAAAACGAAGGCTGTGTCCACCTGCAAGGCTCCTCGGATGATATCACCATTTGGCAGCTTCTTCTATACAAAACGATTCTCATCGAATGGCTGAACATTTGTATGTTTTCCACAATTTGTTTAATCTCGCTCTTTATGAAGGAATGGTGCTTTTTATGTAACACAGTGTTGTCATTCTGCTGAACACAGATGAATAAACTGGTTGACAATGAAAAATGCACCTGCAATATTGGAGGAAAACGTCTGGCGATTCCCATCGGGAAATAATCGTTCCTCAGTGAAACAAAGAAAAGTCATTTTGATAAGTGAGATTCGTTTACCTGTTGACTATAAAATTGAGGTCGGATTGAAGGCTAGACATTACTAAGTTTGGCTGTCAGCGTTATGAAAAATCTAGAATTTGACACAGAATGTATGTCTGTCGAATCTATGCAACCTGCATGTCGGCTTTAGTTTTACTCACGACGATGAAACAACAAGTCATATGTCAGATATACTGCAGAATTGTTGTCAATAAAGTATTGTTCATTCCGGCAAGATCTGACGTAAAATTCTTTCCTTTACATCCCTCTTGATTTTAGTGCAAGTCCTTTATTTTGTTGCAATAGTTGTCATGTACAGCATTCTTGAATAGTTTATGTTTAGGATTGTTAAATTTACTATATTGACATACAATGAGTAGGATTCAGCTATACAGTTGCAATTGTTGGTTGAGATGAACACAATGGTACACTCTAGACCCTTTATTTGAAACAGAAAATTGTAGACAGACAGACCGCTGAAGTAATTGGTCACGAAAACAAAGCTATTATCTATACCACGTTTCCCTACAATATAGTCTGTTTTTGAGAGTAAGACATCACGAAGTGCCAATGAGGCCTTGTTTCATCTTCGACTACGATACAAGCGACGACAAATTTGATTACCCGTTGCTGTGGCAGTCACTTAGTTCCATGATGGACGAAACATTAACTTAGTATGCCAAAATATGCTTGAAAGGTCTGTTGTTACACGGTGTCATTTCTTTCAACAGGTACTTGGCGTTTAAATTTAGAATTAGTTTCTTCCTTGAAAACATCACCTGAACTGTTCATCGCGTACTGGGGAAATGATATTAAAGCGACACAACGTTGGTGTTATTACTGTGCTTTGATGTTTTCAATTTCGCCGTGTCTCAATACAATTATCGACCGGGCCTAAATGAAAGTAATATGTACAGGTGCCCATTCGCTTCAAAAGCTCAATCCAATATTACCTTTATCTATTGTAGTTCAACCACTGGAAGCAGGCATGTGAGAGAAGAGATATTAATACTGCATTCTGAATTCGTCCTTGGTGAATTCTAAGCATGTACAACAATGATTCAATAATGGTGTAAATGTATAGTTCCGGCTTTGTGGGACTCTAAGACTTAATAAAAATCTCCAGCAATCTTGTACTCAAACTTAAGCTCACTTGAAATAATTATACAGGACTTGAGCCAAAAACCGCTACAATTGATCAATACGCACTGCCAAACGTTACTATGGTTATACCGATATATCGTTGACATAGTGGGGTTGCTATGGTGAATGAACTCCGATTTATTATGATTTCAGATGAATATTGATCATTGAAGGATCGTATTAACCGTTCTGTTTAAAATTATTTCATTTTCCTAAATTATTTTATTTCGTACACACATAATACTATAGACTAAAAGCCTGATGAAAGTTGATCTTTGGTTCAATATTTAGGTATTATCATGAACAATTAACATTATCTGTGAGTTCGGTAAAGTGCAATAAACATCTTTAAACAGCTTGATAACTTTTAGATGGCGTACGTTACTCTCATGCGATGTGACGACGTACGATAATTTAATGACACATGTGCAGCGTGGTACGGCATGGCATATTGACGCAAGATTTAAGTGATAAAGATCATTAGCATGATAAAACCGTGATTAAAATTATGTAGCGTATTGGCGCGATAAAACATGGTTACAATGGGAGTAACATAGCCAGGCTAAACTGTTACAGAACAATAGCATGGCACAGAGTATCAGCAGGATGAGAGAGTTAAATTTCCGCACAGAATTATCACATTTTGTAAAGAAATATTAAAATTTGAAAATGACTTCTCTTTGCAAAATACAGCCACAGAAACAGAGATAAGGATGCTTTTGTTCGTCTACGCAATTTTTTTTCAAAACGTTTGCCAAAGTGTCATGTACAGTATGCGTCGAATTTAGAAACTACAAATTACAGACGACGATAGCATCAGTGTGAACATGTTTTCAATGTTATCGGGTTTATTAAAATTCAGTTTCAACTTGTTCTGTTTTTGTTTGCTCGCTTGCTTTACAATGAAATTATTTTCTACTCTGTTTTCAAAAATTAATTTATATAAAATAATGCGAGATGGTTCAATCGGATTTATTTTGATAATAACAATGCAATTCAAATGATACGACAGAATCTACTGTTACAGTCAATAGTGCTACATTAATGTGATGCTGATCTTTTTTTTATTCTTCAATATTAAATGTGAATTTACCATTTAGGAAATCTAAAAAGCAAATTCCAACTTGGACAAAAGCATTAAAACTGATGTCGAAAATGAAAATACTATGTGTAAAAAGGTCCAGATGCTTGGAGTTTACTGAAATGAGTAATTCGAAGCATCATAGAGATGAAATACAGAACAACAGAGAACAGGTTAAACTTCGACTATACAGCTAGACGTTTGTATTGAAGTAACAGGAAGTCGTAGGTGCCATGCCTGAACAAATTGACACAGCGATATTTTAAAGAACACACTTAGGAATGTGATTCAGTAGAAGAATTCGAAACGGCATCATATAAATTACCAAGTTTGCTCTTTCCTTTTTCCCTGAACGTTTTGTCAAGTTCGGTTTAATGGCAGTTTCTACTGCAACTTTATGTCAAAATGTCTTTTTTTCGAAATTTTAATCAAGCGCCTTTTCGTCACATCACATTTGTCTATCTAGCTAGGCATAGTCTTTGCCGTCGAATTCAACACATTACGTTATTAGTAATGTCAAGCAGCTTGTTACATGTAATAGCCGGCAGTCGTAAACAGCAGGGCTGCTTCTACTCGACCGATCTCGTCTAACTTTAGGCGAAATCTCTGAGCTGGAATAATTCATCCCTAATAATTTATGGGATTTCCCAATTCTCACGCGTGGTGACTTGGAGGGTGGATGTAACCGTATCATTAGCAAAGCTGATGTTCGTATAATCTATCATGATTTCAATTTTCATCGAATTATCTGACCAACAGACGGCAACATGGTCGTTGAATTGGCCTAACGAGCAAAACTGCAGCTAATTTTCTCGCAGACTAATGATTCGTCAGGAAAACTCAATGATTTTGTAATTACGAGTTAAACCCATGAGCCCAAATTCAAGTTGATGAAGTGACGAGCTATCTACACCGACATGCCACAGTTGGCACTGCAGTAAGGTTGATAGAGTCACAAACGTTTACTTCATATAATTCAATAGGTTTATGAAAAGAGCTTTGCTGATGAACCTGTGCTCAGCTTTTCTTTTTCCATCCACTGAACAGCAAGACTTGAAAATTTTTGATGACACAATATGTAGTAAGACTGAGTAGTTGATATCTGGGTCTAATCAACATAGCACATCACGACTCTTCAACATTTAAACAATTTGATGACACAACGCGAAGTGTATTATTTCTACGCTCACGTTCCAGGATGTTCTTTTGTCATTAATTGCCAAAACCAAATATCTCTCCAACTATAGATTGCTGAAGGCGATGTTGATCCAAATTGCAAAAAAGCCTAAAGTACTGCAAGGAACAAGCTGATTAAAAGTATGGCACACAAATTGCTTTATATACATCAAATTGTCTTATATAGACTTACCTCACTTGATATACTGTCACTTTTTTGTTTGTAGCTATAGTAGAACAGATTGCTAGAACACTAACTAAAACTGGTAAAAGCAGCATGCTTGTTGGCTGAAAAAGTGGAACATAGACTTCTGCCGCAGAAATCGTCGAGCGCCTTGTGTTCTCTTTCTTGCTGGAGTCAAGCTAACTTTATATCTTGTGTGAAGAGCCTAAAGTACTGCAAAGAACAAGCTGATTTAAAGTATGGCAGCGACTGACATGCTCTGAAGGCGAAGTCGTCAATCAATCTTGTAGGCGCTGTGTGTTCTCAGCCAACAACAACCAGCGAATAGAGATTTAGGAATGACACCCACTTTGCGATGTGAGCAAATACGATTGCACATACTTGTGCACTGATATGACGAAGTGATGTCGTTAAGGTAACAAATGATGTTGCCAGGGTAACCAATGATCATGCTGACCATCTGCGCATAGCGCCTCCTTACATTGCTATTAATAGTAATATTGACGTCACTTCCGCAGTAGTTTTCACTCGGAAAAGCAGTTTCTAAACTTGAAAGAAGGGTATCTTGTTGTTTTTCATAGACTAAATGATGATGTTATGTCAGTTATGACATACATTACGGCTTTGTTGCAACCACAGCAAACTTCACCGATCAGATTGACTTTACAAAACTGACCGTTGTTTTAAGTGTCAATTAAAAACATTCGATGGCCGTAACCACTTCATATCAGTAAACATGTTTACAGTCACAAATGTTTGTTCTGAACGTCAGGGGCAAGAAACATGTGATTTAGAAAAATACTCATCAGTTTATGAGCTCTTTCACTTGATGTGTAAGCTAATTAAAATACACATATCAACTTTGTCTTTTTGTTTCTACTAAATCGATTACCATAGCTTGTCAGTCTTCTCTGTAAACTTCAATATCAATAGTATGCACAAATAAGTGATATGTAAAAAGTCAAAGTAATGGTAAAATTCAAAGTATTGGAACAGTTAATGATTTGGAGCGAAGACATTAAAGAATTGTAGTAGCAACGCAACTCAATAAACACAGAGATGGACTAAGTGACTGACAAGATAATGTTAAAAAATCTTCTACACGTCATGATGTCAGAACGTTTTTTATTCATTCCGGCAACCATACTTATTTGCAAGTTACTGTCTGGATTAATTGAAGATACAGTTCCTAATAAAAATTTAATTACACAGAATGATATTAGAACCACAATGTGCAATTAAGTTCCCTGGAGATCTCTCTTTGTCAGCTACTGCTATTGTGTTGATATTATGGTTATATTATATATATTTATTGCTCAAATTATCCATTTTAATTAATACGCTGTTTTAATATCTAATCGCATTCATCACACCCTTGGGATTTGCAGAAATGATAATAAAGTCGGCAGTCATTAGTTTTATAGTTCTTTTGAATGTTTCTAACATTGGAAGCCAATGCTTCACATTAGAGTTTTGAGGAGATGCTGTGATTATGTCTGCACTCATTTGTCGTGAACTTGTAAAATGATCCGTTTCGGGATTTTAATTTACGACTAGCGACTGGATCGAAAGAAATCCTAGATAATTGTTCTTTTCGTTCGAACTTGAATAAATAACTGTATTCTCCATTGCGAAAGATAAGACCAGTCGCCTAGAAATGTACAATGGAGAGAACTTATTTTATTTCCCAAGTGCGCTGTGTCAAAACCTTTACCACAAGGACATGTGTAGAAAAGAGGCACTTGCTTTATCAGATAGTTTACTTGTATAGCTGATAAGCTTGTTTGGGTGGACCAACAGGTAACTTTTTCCAATTTATGAAAAATGACTTTGGATTATTAGTTCGACATAGGTTACATTAGATGACTGTTGGCTCTCATATCGATTTGGCTTTTCAATGAAATGGTGTTTTCATCTTTTTGAAACGTAGTCTTTGAAAGACACACTGCAGAGTGGAACAAGTGTGGATTTATCAAATGATTAGCCAGCTGTTTCTTGCTACAGTTAACATATTTACATTAACACAGGTGCACTCCACGCAGTATATTCACCTGGATTTACCAAGAAACGTATAATGATGGACAGCAACGGTCCATTTTCACACAAAAATATTTATTTAAGCAGCCGTTCTAATGATGTGGATGTGGATACAGTTGTTTACAATATAATCCATCGTACCGAGTACAGATGCAGATGTTAACTTCTAAACGGTTAGGCCCGTTTGTTAAGCAGAATGAACAAATATCCATTTCAGGGTTTATGTAATTGTCATTATCCACTAATTCACCTTTTCTGTTTTACAGTCAAAATGATGGATTCAGCCTATTCAGCCTTCTATTTTCAAAATCGACATACCGAAAATTCAAAAAAAGTAATATATGATAGTCTTTTAATGCGAGGTGTATTACAGAAATCCTGTTTCCCTAGTGAATATTGAAATTTCATCGGGAATTCAGTTCCAAACTCTGAATGTTATAAACATTATTCATTATTTGTAGAGTTTTATCAAAGCTTTTAACAAGACAGCATTTCGGCGTCTTTCTTGTCCTTCTTCAAACATTGCAATCTTTTAGCATTGCTCAGTAAATTTTACCTTTTGATGCATTGTTCATCGACCGGAAACCGGAGTAATTGGAAACAGTAGACTTCAGTGAACAGTCCTTCCTTGCCAAGGATAGTAATGAATATATCATGACTGTTCATAACATAATTAAGGAGACTAGAGATTACTAAAATTGGTTATTGGATGGCCCACACATCCAAACCAATCAACAGATTGCACACACGATCGCATTGTCACTGCAATGACGTCAACAGTTTTACCGTCAACTCCCCAAACGAGACATAGTAATTATATTGACTGACATTTCAAGTTGAGACATTGTCCCTTCTTGTAGTTACCTTTTACTGCTCGGCACAGTGTCTTTTCATTCACACTCTCCATATTTGAGCATTTTAAACTTAAAATGTGCATTCCTGTCCATTAAACCAATACTCCTACTCATGAACGCTTCGCTCCGCTGACATGGACTGACTAATGCTTTTTACGATATCCTTACATTGCAAGCATAGATACACCCACTCAATTACATGCACTAGCCCTCTCCCTCAGCCCCCTTCCCACTATTATTCTGTCAATTTAAGTACTTTGCCTTTATTGGGAGCATCTTACAGATAATTTGTACATTTTCCCATAAATTACCAGCAGATGTAGGTATATCACGATGTACCAATAGATGTAGGTATGTCAAAATGTACCAATAGATGTAGGTATATATTACAATTTACAAATAGATGTAGGTATATCACAATCTACCAGTAGATGAGGGTATATTACAACGTACCGGTAGATGTAGGTATATCACTATGTACCAGTAGGTGAAGATATGTCACTTTGTACCAGTAGATATAGGTACTTCACTATGTTCTGGTAGATGTAGGTTTATCACAATGAACCAATTAATGTAGGTATATCACAGTGTATCAGTAGATGTAGGTTTATCACAATGTACCGATAGATGTAAGTATATCACAAAGTATCAGTAGATGTAGGTATATCGCAATGTACCAATAGGTGAAGGTAAATCACAATCTACCAATAGATATAGGTATATCACAATGTATCGGTAGATATAAGTATATCACTATGTACCAGCAGATGTGGGTATATCACCATGTTTCGTCCAAGTGAAGTAACATTAGCATTGCTTTAACAATTTCATTGAAACGTAAAAATAAAATTACGCAAAAATTTTAGATAATGTAACTATACATTGGACGTGTTAAAGTAAGACATATTCGTCGTATTCTCGTCAGTTTTTCAGGAAGCCATTTCTTGAATTACGGCAGATAAGCATTTTGCAATTTAGTCAACCTGTCAAATTTCGTCTGCCGAATTAGCTACAGTCATGACTGAATAAAGTTTCAAAATGGTTTTTTGCATACGTTATACACGTGTTCTAAAGATACACATATTTTAATGTTGTTCTAAGTGTGACTTCCTTTTTAGTACAACAATGTACAACAATGCTAGCCAATTGGTGTGTATGTACGCTGGTTTACACATTTGCTCAACTTTGACATAACTTATCTGTTCTGTGTGGAATTCCAGATAGGTTATACCTATCGTCTGTTCTGAGCAATCTTAGCAAGTAAATATATCATTACACCATTGTCTATCCTCACGACTTTCTTCGTAATAATTTCAGTCTTATCGAAACAACCAGAGATACAATTGTTCGCTTGGTGTAAGGTAGGTAAACTTAAATGCGAGGATATCCACTGGAAAAGTTTGACAAATTGATGAATTTATTTGTTATTTCTTACAAGACCACTTTATTAATTAACAAATAGATAGGTTAAATCACAGACTAAGATATTTTCAATGGTATAACTGACTGAGTGTTCAAAGCTTTTGTAAAACAGACTGAGCTTTGATAGCTTTAAGTATAACAGACTTGATTTTGATGGCTTTGGTTTAATAGACTTAGTTTTGTGCAAATCATATGATACAATGAATGCCAGTATTTACTATAACACGCCACGTGCATATTGCATGTCACAATTCGCCAGAACATGTCACGTGACGAGAAAATAGACACGACTAGCCACTATTGGTTCTTAAAATGTAACGTTAGAGGGTATTTTTCAGAATACTATTTCCCTAGGGAAATTGTTTTCGGAAGAGTGCCCTTCCACGTGACCATACGCTTAGTGTCGTCTGCAGCTTTGAAATAATGGCGGGTGATTAGATCATTGGTCAGCGTCAGGGATGAGCAACGAACCAGTGACTAAAACAGGAAGATATTCTATTTCAGCAGCATATTAACTTGAAGAGCTCATTGACAACAAAGATTCAAGTGCACCTAAGGACGTAATAGGGTATGCTAAGGATATTTAATTTCTTTTTGACTGTCAAGAAATTGGCACCACTGTTGCCGCTTTGGAGAATCGCCTAGTAAACGTCTCATAATGTCTTCTTTCAGTGCCTATACATCAAAGCACATGTAAAACAATAACATAGTAGAGCATTGGCATGTGGTGTGTCATAAAACATCTGTAACCTGCCTGGTCTTTATTCGGGCTATGCGACGTCCGTTCATCACCCCTCGTGGTCCTGCGTTACCAGACACAAATCGCAATACCCCTACGGCCTCGAGGCATAGCGAAGTGTTTCTGGTACCGCACGGCCCCTCGGGATAATTAACGGGCGCTATAGCCCCCATGACCAGGTAATATTTTTTTACTATTACTTGTTATGTCTGTACAAGGGTAGAGTGTAAGATATATTTGGTTATCGCCATGAACTGAAGTCATTTTAGAAGATAATCTGTACGGCCGAGATCTAGCCATTGCCATATGTATGTGTACAAAACCTTGCATGTCGGATAACACAAGCATGACGAATGGTAAGAGTGATCTGACTAGGAATGTTCATTTCTAACTTCCAGGGTTAGATAATTTGTTTTTCAAAAGTACGGGGATGGGACGATAAAAAATCACAAAACTGCAATAACCACAGATTTTTGCAAAGAATTGAAAAGCAGGACAGGAAATCAGTCAGAGATGAATTATCCTGAAGGAATCAAACCAAATTGATAAATGTAAACTTGTTGTGTCCTCGAATGTTTGACCAGATGGCCGAAAAAATACAAATGCGGGTAAGAAAGGAAACTACATGCTTGTGGTATGACCAAATACAGTTCGACTTATTTTGGAAACTTCGGCAAAATAAAAAGTGATTGGATTACAAGAGAACAGATACTTGTCAAAGACAACACCTGTGAATAGAGCAGGGAAGTTTGTGAATAGAGCAGGAAAGTTTGGTTTCCCAAAACATTTTTGAGGCAGTCACTACAAACACACAGCAAACCCCTACACCTTAAAGGTATACTGTCACCTGTTCCAATTTTGCCACAGTTACCATGGAAAGAGAAAATCTAACCAATCACAAATTTTAAGCGGGTGGCCGCTTTTTAAAAACAGCGCCCTCACATGGCATTTTGAATACCAAGGAATGCCCCTTTGACCACATATGGGAATATTTAGATTACAAGTGACTGTATACCTTTAAATATGAACATTCCCTTATACCAAAATATCTACGGATTGGAAATGTGAGCGTACTGCTAGTCACTGTCGTAATCAACTTGAGTGGATTTAATGAGAGAAGGATAAGATGTAAAAGGCAAATTATGCATTTGCTAATTGATGATCCTTGTTTTTATCACTTTTCTATTGTTTTCGATCTAATTGACTTCGCAACATGACGTAAACAACCATTTGTTCATTTTCCTCGCTACTCTGACATTATCATAGTTGGAGCAAACACTGTGTGAGTGTATTTTGAAGTTAACAATGCACCATGTTTAGAATGTAAGTCACGCGCATATACATGTAATACGCCTTTCTACATAGAGCAGCTGGATGCTGTAGATTTGCAATTGCATTCAAACTTCTAAAATATACTCCGACTGTATACTAACAGTGTATATTCTCTTCACTTGTTACTTCACGTTAAATCAACTATTATCAAAACGATCATTGGAAAAATTGAATGGAGGTCAAGACTGTCAGTATTTATGGTCGACATTACATTAATGACAACCTGCAACTTTTGCACCATGTTGAGAATCGGAAATTTGAGTGTTAGTCAACACTTTGGAAGAAAGTATATGACTTCAATTCAAATAAAATACTTTATGGTTCACAAATACATGTAGAAATTTGCCTTCAGGCTCATCAAATACAGATTAGAATAGTACAGTTGGTGAGAACAATCAATAAGATGAGACGCTATTATACAGTGAAAAGGTTAAAAACACAATACAAAATAGCAACATAGATACAAAAAGTGAAATACATACAAACAGAAGCAACTAAAAGACCGACTAGAAATTTTGAAACAGCTACATCGAGTTTGAGTTTAAAATCGAAACTGCTGATGGAAGAAATGGCTTTTTGAAGATATTTTTCTTTGCATGGGGAACCCGATAACGTCTCCCTGACGGGAGCATCTGGAAGTAAGCATGAAGAGGGTGATCAGAATCATTGACAATGTTCTGCGCTTTCCTTTTCACTGCCAGATGGTAAAGGTTTACAAGAGAATTTTGACGACAGCCAGTGATTTTTTTCTGCCATCCTCAGAATGCGAGAAAGCTTACCTCTGTTTTTGACAATCAAATTTCCGTAATACAAAATGATATTATAGGTTAAAACGATCTCAAGGAGGAATCTGTACCCAATTTGTAAAACATTTCGACTCACATTGAACGATTAGAGTTATCTGAGAAGGTATAAAATTTGTTGGGACTTTTTCGCTATATAATCAGGACCTTCATAGAAGGTGGGTTTTTCATCGAGAAATAAACCTAGGTATTTGAAACATCAAACACCTTCAACATATTCATCGTTTATTGTGGCAGAAGTAAAATCCGGTCAAACTTTATGACCAGTTACAATTTCTTTTGTTTTACCAATATTCATATCTAAAAAGCTATTTATGCGCCAGTTGTTCAAAATTTCAACATTATGGAAATATTCAGTGAGACAATCTTCCTTTTCAAGTAACTCAACAAGAGCCATGTCGTGACCAGAATCAACACTTTAAAATCGAGTCTAATTTAATATAGAAATTGCCTCCGCTTTTGCCTAAAAGGATAAACATTAGACCATATAAGCATGGTGTCTGTCAATGCTGTTGATAAAAATGCGCCTTATCGGGTAGGTCTATGTTTACTATTAATTTTCTGATTGTGTTGAATTGTATGATTGATGACTGCAAATCCAGCATTTCGGTATTAGGAGCAACGCGTATTATGAATAAGTGTAGGGGTGCATCATTAGAACGGGTTATTTTCAGTCGAATCTTGATTCAAACAATGAAAAGAACTCTGTCTGCCTGCCTGCCCCTAACCCCCCACACACACACACACACTCTCTCTCTCTCTCTCTCTCTCTCTCTCTCTCTCTCTCTCTCTCACACACACACACACACACACACACACACACACACACACACACACACACACACAGACACACACTGATATAATTTTGACTTCAGTGAGGTTTGTATTTAGAATTTGGACGAGCAAAAAGGGCCAAGCCCACGACGAAGTAGGTGTATACAGAAAACGAATTAGTTCTTGGGGGGTTACGGAATGAAACTGCACTGGTGTTGATAAAATCAATCTGCCCTCCAGGCTCCACAGTTTCATCAAAACTTGAGCGGTTTAATTCGCAAATTTCCTTAAGCTCATTTTGCTGTCATTAGTTCAATGGGCGATTGGTACCACATCATGCTATTTAAACATTACAAATTTATACATATCCCTTTTCAATTCTAAAATATGGAAACATATATATATATATATATATATATATATATATATATATATATATATATATATATATATATATATATATATATATAGAAGGAAGAAGGCTGATGACAAGGAAGTGTGGTATTTAGCAGAGTGACATTTTTAGAGATACTTAATTGACTAATGCCTTGAACTGGAGCATTACGCCTTTCACACACGAATGTCAATCCCTACTACTTTATTTAATGACTTGAACTCACAGATTGCTCCTCGAAACCGTTGAGTAAACATTTCACGCAGTCAAAATTCATTTTTGATACAGTGGGGGTATTGCAGACAAAGCTAGGGGCAAAGTAAGGACGCCATGCAAGACTGGATTTTGTACGTGTTTCTCAACAACTCGGCAAATAACTGCAATCCTGATCAACTCAACAAGGCGTGAATCGAAAGAAATTGCACTGCTCATGTGACATTGGCGGGCAGAGATAAAGTTTGTCACACTCCTTCATCAACTATTTCGACTCTTTACGAAAGCACAGGAACTGAAAATTAAAATAGACACAGGGAATGAGTTTATCGTGTCACGGATATTATTACCTTCAGTCACCAATAATGACGACAAATCAATCCCTCTGTGCATTATTTGGATCTTTCTCAAAGACATTATTTATTACAAAGGGGGAGTCTCTTTTTGAAGGCGACTGATACAATCCAAATGATGTATTATTATTGATCGCGACAAGGCAATGACATCAGCTAGGGACGCATAAGGAATAAGAGACCATGTTATTGACAACACCCACCCACCCATACACACACACACACACACACACACACATTTAACACATACTTATAGCACAAACTCCTAATATATATATACATACATATATAACACAAACACCTAATATATATATACATATATATATATATATATATATATATATATATATATATATATATATATATATATATATATATATCGTAGAAACATGTAGATATGGATATGATCAAATGAATCATATTTACTACATGCATGTAATGCATGAATGTATCCTGTATGTTAGATACAGAAAACAATGTTGGAGATGTAGAATTCATGAAATGACGTCTTTGAATATTTATGATGTCGAAAGACCACATTTACAATGCAATCTTAAGTACTTTGTATTGTGGTTAAACAATGTATTCAATCAATTATCACTGAAGCAATGCATGCTCACGTATGCCCCTCTATGAATAACGCGTATTCGCATTCTAATGCGAAAAGAGGAAAGCATTTTAGCAAACACTGTCACTTACTTCAAAATACAACTAATAAGTGGACACGATGGTGCTATTAGAAGATGTTTGATTAGCTCCGTTATTATTATGTCATGTATGATGAATATCGCTGAAATGACCCATAGCAATGATAGATAATGGAAGGATAGACATGTGTGAACGAAATAAAATAACTGGTTTTTGCGAGTGAATCCGTGTAATTGATGCCCTCGGCGAAATGTGTTTAACTGCGAAGAAATGATAAAGCCTGGGCATTATTCAAATTGATTAGAGAATGGACCCTTCTAAAATAGTGAACGAGTTCAAAAGATTTCTAATCATAGCTGTGTACCGTTCTCAAGATACCATCACATGATTCAGGCAAAGTGACTGTAAAACCATATACACTCACAAAAAATTCAAGGGACATTACTGTTATTACGGTTACCCGACAAACCAGTCAATCAAAACATAATCTCAAATGAGAATGTTTAAAATCTATGATGTCACTGTAAAATGCTGTAGTAGAGAGCTGTAAAATCTGCACGTTTGGCCTTTACCAAGTCACATTTTCTGTTGTCTATTTGTAATGGCGTCCCTTGATATTCACTTTCTGTAGCAACAATACGAAGAAAATCTTACAAAAGTCGAGGCAAAGTCTATAAAAATTATAAAAATATGATGTAATCAGGTAATTAGCAATGCCGTTCGATTATACTTGTAAAATATATGTACAATAATAAAAGAATATTACAGGAAGTGGTATAATGAGTCATCTGAGTACTTGCCAACTTTTGAAACAAGTTGAGAACATTTATAACGAATGTGTCTTATGTCTACCGCTGATACAACAACATCTAGCACAAAGTCACAGTCAAATCCACACTTTCTTTAGCTGTAATAGATATGCCAGTGACTTATTTGTCGGAATTTTTGTTTTACTGTAAGCAAAGCAACAATTTGAAACATCTACGAGCAGATCTAGTCCAAGGACAATCCTGATTCCGGGGATGTGACACTATTGATAACTCACAAATTCCATAACTCAATATATGTTTGAATACTGCTTCTTTGTACCATTGTTAAGTCACTTTTAAACATTTTACGAAAGCTACGAAAGAAGACTTCAAGTTAGACTCACTATCATCCAACGAGTATCTGTTTAAAGTCAGATCCATCAGAAGTTTAAACAGTTTCTACCGGAAGTGTCCAATGACCTTTGATCGCCAACAAGCACTCGTGACTTTTTCATCCAATCAAACTCACTTAAACACATTACATTTCCCGCAGGCCCCCATTAACCGGAAGGCAATATGCTTTCTTCTTACAACTCAACAACTAATATATTGCTGAAGGCAATGTCGAAGGAAAAGGGTCAATCACTACAAAATACACGTCCCTGACGTCTATCGTATTGTCGTTCTGGCGTCTCATTTTTTTGTCCAGCTCATTAGCAATTGTAAAAATAAAACCCGTATTTTCTGAAATGAGACCTACAGCGATCGATTGCCAAAAGACATTGAAAATCGTGAAAACATGAAGAGGGGTCTGTAAAATAAAATCCCCGATAGAGTATCGAAGTTTACAATGGCTAAGATATGGCCAGTCGTATTACAAAATTTGATAACCCATTATCGCCGCGGTGGTTTTCAATTGTACAACTATCATAGTATACATTTAAACTAAGGAAGATATTATGTAATGAGTTATCTGTGTACGGTCGAATCTACTGTTTTAGACTGTCATGTATCAACTTGACTCCGAGGAAATACATGAAACCTCGATGTATACCTGTAGTCTACTGCCACAACCAAAGCATGGTATCATGGTGCCTATGTGACAAACAATCGTTTTTTCCCAATATTTACGGAAAGTCATTTCTTTGACGAAGATATAATGAACTTATCGTGAATTAACTCATCAAGATGAATCACCGTGACTTCCATTTTGGAGTGTGTACGAGATGATCCAACATGGATATGTTGTGTTAGCCCTCCACTCTTCCGTTTCTACTAATAATCATTTCTTAAAATAGTTCGGTTAGTTTTCGATCCAAATTTGACATAGGACTATCCATCACATATACTGTGTACCTACCCGACCGTATTAATTGAATCTTATTAGATGACAAATTTTGATTGTAAAATGGCGATTACTTGACCACTTATTTCTTACAATCTCAGTCCTACTGGCCATGCATCTGATAACAATTCTGTAGCGTTCCAAAACAACAGCAGCAAATGTGGATATTAGTCAGTTTGAGTTCGTCTCAATTCAGACTAGTTTATTCGTTACGCGGCCTCATCGGCTCATAGAATCATTTTCTTGGATGACAGGTGAGAGAGGAACTAAAACGAGACATATTCTGGCAAGTGTAAAGATTGGCGGACGTAGACAGAATTTTGCATAGGCCTACATACTAATAAACTAGAGAGTTGTCAGGGCTACCAGCCCTAAGAAAACCCTTTTGGTTATACTGTACATGGTATGATCATACAGGACAAAAATGGCTGACAATTTATAGTATATTCACTTCTCGTCGCATGAGCCTGCACAGAAATCACGTCAGATGAATGTAAAGCACAACTCTCTGCTTTTGTGCATCTGCAAGGTGGTAAAAGGTGAAAAACATTCTGGAAATTCATACAGTCACTTTTACAGTGCATAAAAACTTACAAATAACGGTGGAATAAGCAATTTTGATCTCTCATCTTGCATTAAAACAGAGTTTTGACATTAGTAATAGGTCAACAATTTAGACTTTTTAACCCAGTTCAGCGGAAAATTTCATCTGCGCTGTAGTTTGATCTGTCCAGGGCACACCTTTACCAAATTTGCGACTCAGCATTCCCTCCCCCGCCGACTGCTTCTGATGAGAGTAGTTATGCCTCCTCGGCATCCAAGATCAACATTACAGATTCTCTGGTTTTTTTCCGTGTTTTGACAGTTTTACATAGCCTGTCTGAACGTAATGTAATAGTAAGGGGCCGACTTCAGACTTCATATATCAGGTGATATTGGTGTATAGATCAACCCAGTTTTATCTGTGAGTATGGTTTGTCATTGGTGTTTAGATCGTGTCGGTTCTGTCTCTGAGAGTATGCCCTGTCACTAATAGTGGGGTAAAGATCAACCCGGTTTTATCAATGTGAGTATGTCTGTCACTGGTGCATTAGATCAACCCAGCTTTATCTTTGTGAGTATGGCCTGTCACTGGTATGTAGATCAACCCGGTTTTATCTCTGTGAATATGCGCGTTAAAGAAGGTATGAGATCGTTCGAAAGGTTTTGATTTATATTGGAATTTTTTTGTGGCCTATTATATTCGAATTTAGGAAGAAATATATCACCTTCTTAGTACTGAAACATAATTCGTCCGATTCGTCGTTCAAACGATATTCCTTACAAGATCTAGGCGTACAGGCTGCAAACGCATCATTTATGATGTGAAGAGCGGGTCGTTATGTGGTCTAACACACGCCGCCGTCTTCCAGCAGTCGCCAGTGAAGCACCTAGCAAGAAAAACAATCAATAAACCAAAAAAATAATTCGGGCAGTTACTAATTTGACTTTTATGCATGATTCACTAAAAGGAAAAAAAATGATTTTGTTTGCTGATCGATTGATTGACCAAAGTTGATTAAACAGGGTGTTCTAATTTCAGGTCTAAAATACTCACAAATTGAGCTAATTCTCCCTTGATTCACAAGGCAGTTGTTTCGTTGCGAGCAAACAATCTTGTAATAATCCCATCCGATGTGTGTAGGAAATTGATCCGGAATACATTTTGGAAAACACTTTTTCAGAATTCGGTCGTAGCTACATTATTTTTCTAAAATATTAGAAACAGCATATGTTTTCCGAATTTTTATTCATCCAAATGCTTGTTTACATGACATAAATACATTATTTCGATTAATTAAACATTCAAAGTTACAGATACTCCACTGTCAGGAACAATGCAACACACGATAAATCACCATCCCTCCACCATGGGTGGAGGCACGGTGGATAAATCACCATCCCTCCACCATGGGTGGAGGCACGGTGGATAAATCTATACTATCACAGTACTATCAAAATTCGAGTCATCTAGCGAAATCGTGACTTTTATTGGTAAAGTTATCCTGTCGGGGCTTCTTTTCGAAAAAAAACCAAGAAAGCAAATTCAAAAGTCGATAGAGATCTGAAATTTCTATATTATTTTTCTGTACACTAATCCACAACTCCTCGGAAAATGTATCTGCTCAGTCGAAATAGCGGAAACGTATTTCACTGAATGATGTCAGTAAGAAAATGACACAGCCTCGACGTGATGGTAATTCTTTGTCATTTGAAGTAAGGGTCTCCCAATGGAAATAATAATTGATCTCTTGATCCGCTATTATCGACGAACAAGTCCAGAAAATTGGATTTTTCAGCTTTGTCATCCGCCTTTTTGTTTTCAGTTTAGAATATTTACGCCCACAATTTAATTTTTAAAGTGTCACTGACGTACTCTGTCGGGATTAATGGACGTCTTCCTGCCCTAAAGTTCGACGCAAACAGTTGATCATGTGATGACTATTCTTATTGTCAGCATGTACACGCACGAGAAAAAATACAGGTTTTTTCAAACACTACTCTGAGAGAGACAGATCGACATAAATCAATGTGACAGATAAAATATAAGCTTGAATAGGCTTGTAAAGGACAGAGTCAGCTAGATATAGAACATAAAAATGTAAACTTATATGGTTAGTATACTGCGTAATCATAGAATCATGATGACGTCAGCTGAATCACATAGGTAGTTAAAACTGTAATATCATGTATCCCAGTAACAATTACAAGGATTTAATCACTTCATAATGGCAGTAAAGAGGTTCGAAATTCGGTATATAAACGTAATTGTCATGATACTGCCCAGAAACGTTCTCGAATTTGGGCGTTGCCATAGTTATCAGAAAATGAGCTGACTGGTAAACTATTCAAGTCGTCTAGAAATCAACAATTCAACTAATGCTTCGAAAACTTAGAGGCACTGTAAGTACCATGTAAACTGAGAAGACATTTAGTTTTAATTGTGATTTGGCAAAGAGTTCTCTTTAGAAGTAAACGTTTTGCGTCTATCATAATACCATGCCTCGCGCTTCAACAATTTTATACACTTTTGTTGATCAATTTGGGTCACATGACTGACCATTGACACTGTGTAAGGAACTTCCAAGCCCTCCAACGTGTGTAATAATAAAACTTAAATTCTTTAATGCTTACAAAGGACGACGTAAGGAATAAAGTGAAAAGACATGCAATATCTTAACTTATTTGAGTCAATGTAAAAAAGTGTTTTTCTTTTCAAAACGTACCTGGATTTACATTCACCATACAAAACGTGAAGCAGACGACGCTGACGGGCATGTCAGCGTTGCACAGTGTACACCACCGAGGAGTTCAATTTACGTGCTACAAGGTATATCCATCATAGAATCAATTATCTTGTTCAATGTTAACAATTTTTAGAGGAATTGCCGACCTGGCAGTACCAGATATTCATCGACCGCTTATGCAAATGAAGAAGCAAGCACATGAAACGGATTTGTGTGTGGTTTAGTAACGCTCTAACACACGTTATTGTTTTTCACATTGGTTTGTTCATGTTCATGTTCAAGGTCTCGCACACAAACTCATAGAAAAGCTTGACCTTTTCTTTGGTTTGTTGCTATTATAATACAAGTTCAATAAAGAGTTCGCTCTGACTTTTAAACTAGCATTTATGGGCTAGGACTAGAGCAGAATTAACGTGCATGGCTCCTACTCGCCCATTAATTTGTGGCTTTACTCTTGCCCTTATCCATAAAAAACATTAATGGGTCAGCACGTCGCCCATTATTCCTTAATAATATCCACGTTCATATTCGTTTCAGACAAAAAGTTTACGATTATTTTTGTTGTCACTAGAAGCACCAACGGTGGATTTCAAGTTTCCTCCAGATCGACTGTGTAAGCACAGCCATTTCAGTGTGAGGGGAATTTTTTATTTGATTCTGACAGAAATCTCGTGGTCTTGCATTTTACAATTTTAGCATTTTATTGAAACTTTGTATTGGCAATTCGTAAATAATTCTAGATTTGGCCAAAACAATTTGGTCGGGTATGTTACTATCTACATTCATATTATTCAATGGCACTATTGTTCATGTATTTTGATGGAATAATGAATAAGCCCATTGACTCATTCCTGTAGTGTTTGCCGTTTGCTTTTCGTGGGCCATGTTATTACAATGATCACTTTTATCGAAAGTGGAAAAATATAATGTTTATATTCATTTATGTCCTTGGCAATTTTTGAAAATTATCATAAGCCTTCGTAATCTTGATCAATGAAATTTCTAAGTTTTTTATTCATGCCGAGTAGGATAATGAACAAACCCAGTGGTTTGTTTGTTTTTGATTGATTACAGTGGTGTATATTATTTTAGTTCTCGCAGCTATCCAATACATTATCGATACGTCAAGCGTCGAACATTACAATTACTTGAAGGATCATGTGATTTTTTTAGGATATGATGCCCTTCCAATTTTCACACTGGCAAACACAAATCAAAGTAAAGAGTGTTCAAATTAAGGAAAGTAAAATACCCCTGAAAAAAAAATATTCATAGGCGAGCGTCAGGGTTGCAGACTAACGCCGTCACTGCCTTGTGGTTATGAAGCGAAATTAAGTCTTCTTAGTCAGTTACTCTTAAATCAACAGACGTAAGGATAACAGTCGTTTTACTCCTGTAGCTTCCTCAAACATATTCAAGTTTTCGATTTCTACAAAAAGTCTCTTTCTCTTGTGATGAGATTTACCCTTCATGATGTACTTTTGGGAGACACAAATGCTCCAGTTATTTGCATTCATCTCATACTTGTAGCAAAACGATTTATAGATACAATGAAAATGAATAATAGGAACTATCATTTGCTCTGTATTTGCTAGAAGTTAAACATAACTACTTGCTCTGGAAAAAGGCAAGCTAGAGATACAATGTTGTAAATGGATTGAAATACTACCAAAGATAATAATTGAGAACTGTTCTGTTATACCTTTCTGACAAACACTGTAACTGCTGGTATATTTTCCTATGTCTGTATGTCGCTGTAGTTCGTTTTTTGGCACTTGCAAAATGAGTAGCGACATCGATAATTTTATGAAGTTGGTACTTTAAATAATCTCTAATCGTACATATTTGTGTATTTATATGAATATCATTAGTCTGTGTGAGTACATTGTCAAGAAAACTATTGGTTTGAAAACATATTTCATTAAAAAAAAGAATTTTATGTCTCTTGGACATTGAGGGATTCATTGCTTTCGTCATTTCCCTAATGTATTTCTCTTTTTAGTAAGGTTTTCTGATTTATGCGAAATCTTCAAATCCGAAATCATGGTGTATAGTGGATACTGAGCTCTAATAAACAAAAACTTATTTCTGTATGAAATGCATCCCCGACAAAAATGTCAATGTAGGCATTCGATAATAAATAATAGAATGAGAACAAAGGAAAGGGTAACTTGAAGCCACTAATCATCTCTGTATATTTACTTGTTGGCGTGACGGGAAATATACTTTTAATAACACTGACAGATGATGGAATGCTTATCCATTAAATCTCAACTTCGTTGACATGCCATCAACTATTTTTATTTTCTATACGGGTTTGCATGCACATTTCTCGTTAATCATTGAGCGTCTTCTGTACTTTTTCTTCCCCTCCCCATTTCAGTTTCCTTAAAACAGGTCTGTCTAAAAGTGGTTTCACCTGCACTAACGGTCTTACAGCACGACCTTTGGCGTAGTTTCCTGTTAAGATGAATGTTTTATCATTGCTGGTAAATTACAGCGTGACAATTGACTAAACCACACCATTTTCAACAAACATGACTCAATGGCGTCCATGACATACTATGAAGAGACATTTGACAAAACACCCAACTGGGATATAAATGTGGAATCCTCATCGGTGAGGTGCAAGATTTTCACAGTCTGTCCAAATGCCAGGCTGACCAATAGATAGCGTTAAAAATAAGACACACTGCAGGTATCTTGTAGCACTTTATTTTATAAACCCAAATCCCGAGGTTTGAATCAAATCTGTTTAGACTTGTCTGTGTAATGATTTAGAGTGCATTCGGACATTACAAATTAAAATGACAATTGTAGATCTAGAGCTTACACAAATGGTACAGTAGATCACAGGTATGAGAATGACAACACGAAACATCCGTTTGATTGGAGTGTAGAGGTTATTGGATTGTACTGGTACAGACAGGGAATTAGTCCTAACTTTGTTCCCATACTAAGTCTGTGCAAAATCGGTTCGGACATAGCAGAGTGATGGCCCTAGACACGGCATTGCGGACACAGAAAGTGAATAAAAGCCTGAGAGCGACATCGCGACTATTTTAAATTGGATCTTGACCATAGACGTTCTCGCTTTGGTTGTAAAGCAGAAAGTTCTTCTCCACTCCAATGGGTGATCAAACGCCATCAGTGGTCAGATTCATTTCGGTCGTTGGAAATATATATATATATATATATATATATATATATATATATATATTATATATATATATATATATATTATATATATATATATATATATATATATATATATATATATATATATTTGCTCTAGGCAAAGTATAGTGCTCAATGCATTTCTGCAGGGCGGTAAATTCGTCCTCATTAATAACTGACCTGACACTGGCCGTAACCACTCATTTGCATATGCATACCCATCTGCTACAATAAAAACAGCCCTATTCCCGCCAAATCCTCACTCCTGATGATTGCTTAGATGAAACAGCCTGTAGAGTGACAACCACAAGTTCCTAGATTCTCAGTATATATATATATATATATATATATATATATATATATATATATATATATATATATATATATATATATATATATATATATTGTCTTATCATAAAATGATATAAAATCAAATCTTTAAACAGTAAAGACTAAATGAAAAAATATGTGACTAAATGAATGTATTTATTTTTTAACCAAATTTGCCATTATTACACCCAAAATTTCAGAGATGAAAACATTTATTTGATGGAATATTTTAACCTTCCAGTATTGTCAATTTTGAGTAGCATCTAATTCATATATGTCTTGTACTTTTGAAACAAATTTTTGGTAGGTCACTGTGCTCAGTTTTTTTTACAATATGACAATTAGCCAGAATTCACAATTTGCCTACTCTCTCATGATCGTCATTTTGTGTGCTCTCCGGCAGGAGCAATTGACCTGGCCAGAGTTGGATTAACTCAAGTTGGCTTAGACTGATAAATCCAAAAAGTTCACTGATGCGTTTTAAGATGAATCAATTTAAGAACTTGCCTTAGGAAGTTACAAACTGCTAATAACAGGTAATGTTGAACATCTGCGAGCAGAGGGTGCTATACGTGTTTATTTTTCTCTGCGCACATTCTTTACTGATGACAGTCGGGCGGGGGATGGGGGGACTTGAAAAAATTTGATCATATACATGTAAGGGGGGATTTGAAAATATTTTAGGGTATTGAGGGGGGGATCTGAAAAAAAATAAGATTTCATTCAGATTCCTCCAGCCCCCCCTCCCCAATCGTTATTTGTCAACGCAGCCTAATGTACAGTATGATAGTTGAAGAGACTTTTGATAACACTTTCATTCTTTCAGGAAAATAAATATACATTTTCTTATTTTTCTCCTGAAATATTAAACAAGTACAAAAAAACATGTATTTGTTTCAGTTCAATGTTCTGTCCGTTCAGTCACTGCAGTTTCTTGTCTTTCACTTCAGTGTTCTCTCATTTTAGTCTCTACAATTTTTAAGTACATCCTAAGATGATCGCCTCAGAGGCGGCGCAAATAATTTTTTTTTTTCATGTCAGAGCTGAAATTTACAGTTGGTCGGGAGATGAGGAACACAAAAATTAAAACTGTCACCCCTACACAAACTTTTAATCTCTACAAAAGGAGTATGGACCAAAGACCCTCTGCTCCTTCTGTAACACCAGTGAGGAATCACGAATAAAACGCTGACATGTATGAGAAAATAAGACATAACCATAAAAGTGCATAGAAGGGGCGCCGTAGTGTTGATTGGACCCGTACTATCAAATACATCCTATGCCTAACAGTCCAAATGCAAATGTACACAATATTTTACATAACTTTTAAAAGGATAAATACAACTTTAATGCAAGCGCCAAATGTGGAATCTTCAAACAAATTAACTTATGTAAAGAAAAATACCGCAATTATACGGTGTCGCTCAAATTTGATCAGAATTGGTACATACCAAAGATCAACAATAAGTGTTATTTCTATCTGTTCAGTGCAGGAAAATTATACGTTGATGTTATGACAATTTCTACACAGTACAACCAGAAAAACAACAAGAAATATTTAAACCAGAAAATTAAGAATGACAAAAGTAAATAAGGTCTGAAACTTTAGGTACTGAAGGTCAACTTTATCAACATGCATAGCAGAGAATCTTCCAACCATCGATGTACAAAAATAGATATCCATGGTTTCAGCAGATCTGCTAATATGTCACAGTTCATAAACAATGACAGGAAATGACCAATTAGCTGTTTCAGTTACTGCTACCACTCCCAAACATAATAGGTACCCTGCATACAAATAGGTTCAAGGTCAAAATCCTCTTATTCAGACGTGTGGGCTGATTCAGTTCACTGCCACTACTCCTGCACACTTGCAGTATTTCCCTTTTTCTTACCTCATTTGCACATTTTTGACACTGATGTGTTCATTTGAACAAATTCACATCTCAACCCCTACATCTACCTGTACACCAAATACTGAGACGGTAGCTTTGGCGGTATGGGAGCCTTTGTGTGTGACGGACATACATCCGCACATACATACCCACAAATATACAGACATACAGACGCCACTCAGACTCATCATATAAGCTCTTTTTGGTATTTATATATGAAACCAAATATGAGCTAAAAATAACCTTTCTTATGTGAAGCCATTACTCAAATCACTCTGAACACATTTTTGTACTTAAAAACAATATACCATATGAAAAAAATCCGCAATTATACGGTGTCGCTCAAATTTGATCAGAATTGGTACATACTAAAGATCAACAATAAGTGTTATTTCTATCTGTTCAGTGCAGGAAAATTATGCATTGATTTTATGACAATTTCTGCACAGTACAACCAGAAAAACAACAAGAAATACAACCAGAAAAACAACAAGAAATATTTAAACCAGAAAATTAAGAATGACAAAAGTAAATAAGGTCTGAAACTTTAGGTACTGAAGGTCAACTTTAGCAACATGCATAGCAGAGAATCTTTCTACCATGGATGTACAAAAATAGACATCCATATGGTTTCAGCAGATCTGTTAATATGTCACAGTTCATAAACAATGACAGGAAATGACAAATTAGCTGTTTCAGTTACTGCTATCACTCCCAAACATAATAGGTACCCTGCATACAAATAGGTTAAAGGTCAAAATCCTCTTATTCAGATGTGTGGGCTGATTCAGTTCACTGCCACCACTCCTGCACACTTGCAGTATTTCCCTTTTTCTTACCTCATTTGCACATTTTTCACACTGATGTGTTCATTTGAACAAATTCACATCTCAACCCCTACATCTACCTGTACACCAAATACTGAGATGGTAGCTTTGGCGGTATGGGAGCCTTTGTGTGTGACGGACATACATCCGCACATACCCACAAATATACAGACACAGTCGCCACTCAGACTCATCATATAAGCTCTTTTTGGTATTTATATATAAAACCAAATATGAGCTAAAAAACCGAAAAGGACATATTTTAGTGAACAAAAAGGAATTAATCATTATCAAAGGAATTGGTCATTATCACTGCTACAGTAATTATTGAAAACCAAAAATAAGGAATTACTGAATTAGGCGCTATCACTGTTATGTTAATTATTAAACAAAAACAAAACAACCACACAAACAGGAAAATACTGAATGAATTTGTATTAAACTCATACCACAATTAGTAAAAATATGGTACTGAATCTTCATCACTGTTACTGGGCTACCATAAACCTTACCACCGCCATCACATTCACTGCTATCACTGTCTTCATTACTACCATATATTCATCATCATAATCCTCCTTCTTCCTTCCTCTTTCGTCTCCTCTTCCTCCTCCTATCCTTTCTCCTCCTCCTCCTCCCCTCATCATCATCATCATCATCATCATCATCAAACATTCATGTAGTGGGTGAACGATACAATTTTAAAAATATTCTGTCAAACTAGTTTTCTCTCCAAATGTACATTGCAGTGCCTATTGATTAAATTAAATTAAACCCCCCCCCACACACACACACACACTATATATATATATATATATATATATATATATATATATATATATATATATATATATATATATATATATATATATATATATATATATATATATATATATATATATATATATATATATATATATATATAGTGCTGATATAAATGCACTGGATAGAAACCATTGTAAAACTGTCACTTTCCAACACCTCTTTAATAGAATTGTCATTCTCTGGAACAATTTACCGGCGACAATTAGAACCACTGCTTCACTTTGTACATTTAGAGTAACATTGACAAAATGGTATTGGGATAAATTTTATAACTGTTTTGATCCAGACAACACTTGTACGTGGATTTCTCGTTGTCTGTGTAGCAGATGTAGACCTATGTAGATTTTATTTGATTTGTTTTAGACTTTCTTCATTTTTTATCTCCTGTATGTTATTGTTGTTTGCTTTTTTCATTTGTACATATTTCATTTCATTAGGGTGACTGGCTTTGTATAGGTGGTTCGCACCTGTTTCAGTCATCCTATCCTATGTCGGTATACGTATCGTGTCCGCTGTGGATGAATATTATAAATAAAAAAAAATATATATATATATATATATATATATATATATAATATATATATATATATATATATATATATATATATATATATATATAAAACACATTAAAAGTTGATAGTCAAACATCTGATGGAAATGCTTTTGTCTACAATATCCTGACTGACTAAACATAACTGGAACATACTGTTTTATCAAGGTGAATAACTGGCAAATTGACAGTTCTATTACAAATGTGGAAAGACTACTGGGTTTCCCATGAAGATCCTTTTAACACATGCATGGTTTTGTCTTGTGAGGAACAATTAAAACTCGTATGTTCCTTTAGGTGGAAATCACTGTATCATATATTCTGATGTTTGTCTGGTTATGACCTTCAGGAAATTGTTAACTACTCTTATTGGTAATAGATTTGTAACCTGACCATTCCAAATTTTGTAGGATTTTCAAATTTGAATTGGGTTTGGGGTTGCAGTCTGATACATGTATCTAGTTCATTATTGAATGGTATAACACTCAGAAGCTCAATTTGGAGCTTAGAAGACGTAATTGTATTTCGTTTTAGTAAGAGTAATGTAAACAACTTGAACTATACGCTACATAAACTAATCAAGGTGGACATTGATGATATCCAGTGTAGGCGCCAGGAATTTTAAATCAGGGAACACCGTGTCCTACTATGGTTTATTTTTGGGGACATTTTGCACATTTTGGGGACAACATGCAGCAGTTGTCAGTCAAATTTTATATCCTTTTGTAACAAATTAGTTTCACGCAAAAAAGTAAAGTTATCGACACCCTGTTGCTATGCTTGAATTTTCAGGTAAGTATATCTGCCACCAATCAGAGCGCAGTCACACTACAAGCAAGTTATGATAATCAAGTGCAGCGTTCTAATAACAATTAAGTACGTACAGCCTCAAAATCATCATACAAAACAAAGGAAATCCTCAGTAACAGATATTACTTTCCGACACCCAACACAGTTGACATGAGTGCGCCCGAGGTGGCCCGCAGTATGCAAGAATGCAGGACAACTGGTTCTGCTTTGGGGAGATTGTCACAAGGGCGAGTCCTGGCTGCAACACTGAACATCATAATATTTCTCCTTCTTTCAGTTTTTCCTGCCATAACAACTGGATTGTCACAAAGAGATTTGGTTCATTAGTTTTGTTTCCCATTTATATTCATGTTCTGCCTCAGGTAACATTACAACTTCAAGAAATCCGCATACGGTGTCTCAGGAATTCCTTTATTTTTAACCAAGAGCACTTAATTTATTTATCTCAAGGAGATTCTTCGCTGATGAGGGTTGGGGTGGAGGAATGGATATATAGATACAATATTTTCTTGCTGGCCTCTTCCCACCATTAAGTCTGATCATTTTATTTATTTATTGGCTGTAGAGGGCGCTATCACATACAATTTTGTATGACTACTTGTGTCTATTTGTGGTCAACCAGGGTGGACTTCAATGTATCATATAAATATGGGGGCTAATAGTAAACTAGACCTGCTAAAACTCATTGTCTGAACATGCATTTTGTGCAAATAGCTTGCCTAAAACAATGTTTTCCCAAACAAACACAGCCACAAAATTTCAGAGTAGAGTTGTTCAGACATGTTCATGAGTACTGCAAAATTTGTGATATGTCTGAGGGAAAATTGTTAGTACACAATGACAGCCCACTGAAATGTACAGATATACTTGCGTCACAAGTTTGTTGTTTTAATTCAAATGGATAAACTGTTTAAAATTACAATGACAACACTTATATTACTTGTTGAATTACACTAGAAATTTTGTTCCTAAATTGATACTTTGTTCCTATATTGATCAATGTGAATGTTTTACTTTTGAAGTGATCATACACAACCAATTGGACAAACAGAGTTTAAGGTAGAATGTGCTTCCGGGACAAATCTTCCGGATCTCAATTTTTTTCAGTACTTTTCTGGTATACCACTTGTTGGGGGCTCACTTTTAAGCGCTTGGTGTAGGAAAATTTTTTACCATCTTAGTTTTTCAAAAATGGCCATAGAGTTAACACACAGGGATGGTGGCCATATTGTTTTCAAATATGAGTAAATCAATATTGTCTAATTTGTTTCTCTACCAAATTTTGCACAGTGACCACTGATTTTTATTCTTGACTTTGTAAGAGTATAGTTAAAGTTTTGTCTTTCACTTTTGATGCACATAAAAGTACCGGTACTACCTTATTGCTAGTTAATTGAATCCACTAAATTACACATAAGTTTATCTTTATCAGAGAATGTCTCATGTTCACCTCTGTCTTTGTCCTTCTTTTCAGACGGCAGTTTAGTTGTAGTTTCAGCTTCAACCTTAGCAGCAATTTTACTGTCCAACTGTCCCATATCATCTGGCAGAGATGTTATACAGTTTTGTAACAATTCTACAACCTTGTCAAGGTGTTTCTGAAACCTCTCAGCAGTTTCTAAGCGTTGTCGTTTCTGTACTTCCATCATGACTCTCAGTGTTTCTCTTGCCTGGTGAGGGCGATATTCATTTATCAAATGATGCATATGGATGAACAAAAGACTCAAATCAGACAATTTCTCTTCTCTCTTTCCAGTTCCAGGGGACATTATGAGAATATCCAGTAAGTCCAAGAAATTGACTAATATGGAGTGATTCAACTTTTTTAGTTCCTTTTTATGGTCAAAGACTTGAGGATGTAGTCTCTTTATGCCCTGGCTTTCCAATGGCCTGATAATCAAATCATCAGTGTGGAAGATTTGTCCAAACATAGAATAACTGCCATCTTCTACAGGTGCTGGTGGAGAAGGTGCAATTCCATTTAACACATTCACTTCAGTGTACTTGTTGATATACTGCATTGGTGGCAATGGCAATGAGCTCACACCTTGAGATTCTGTTGTACCAGACATTGTTAACTCTTTCTTCACATGACAAGTTCTACATGGGGTAAAAAAATGAAATCAATATCACTGTATGAAATATCACTGTACAGATTTGTATTTGTGCTTATAGATGAAATGTGCTTGGAAAGCATTTTCTGCAATATCAAACTGCTCTCACTCACATAACAGAATTAACACACTGTCATCTATCGAATTAAGTTTCTGAACTCACTTTGTATACAAGCAGGGCTCAAAATTAACTTTTTTCTGTGGTAGTCTGAGTGGACAACCATTTTCAAAAATGTGTTATCCAAAGATCAAAAGAAAAATTAGGTGGTCTGCTTTTGCCCAACCCATATGGTTCATTTTAAATTACAACAAACTCTGAAAATCTGACCAACAGAAGACTACCATACTTTAACCCTTTCACCACCATTGGTTTGTCCCAAATCCATTGTTTTCTATGGTAAAGTTGGACCTGTATACAGGGAACTGGGGGTGAAAGGGTTAAGTCATGAGCTTTAATTTTCATGCATTCAGCCAAGCAATATAGTGACAGTGCATGATGCATTCAGCCAAGCAATATAGTGACAGTGCATCATGCATTCAGCCAAGCAATATAGTGACAGTGCATCATACATTCAGCCAAGCAATATAGTGACAGTGCATGATGCATTCAGCCAAGCAATATAGTGACAGTGCATGATGCATTCAACCAAGCAATATAGTGACAGTGCATCATGCATTCAGCCAAGCAATATAGTGACAGTGCATGATGCATTCAGCCAAGCAATATAGTGACAGTGCATCATGCATTCAGCCAAGCAATATAGTGACAGTGCATCATGCATTCAGCCAAGCATATAGTGACAGTGCATCATGCATTCAGCCAAGCATATAGTGACAGTGCATCATACATTCAGCCAAGCAATATAGTGACAGTGCATGATGCATTCAGCCAAGCAATATAGTGACAGTGCATGATGCATTCAGCCAAGCAATATAGTGACAGTGCATGATGCATTCAGCCAAGCAATATAGTGACAGTGCATGATGCATTCAGCCAAGCAATATAGTGACAGTGCATCATGCATTCAGCAAGCAATATAGTGACAGTGCATCATGCATTCAGCCAAGCAATATCGTGACAGTGCATCATGCATTCAGCCAAGCAATATCGTGACAGTGCATCATGCATTCAGCCAAGCAATATCGTGACAGTGCATCATGCATTCAGCCAAGCAATATCGTGACAGTGCATGATGCATTCAGCCAAGCAATATCGTGACAGTGCATGATGCATTCAGCCAAGCAATATCGTGACAGTGCATCATGCATTCAGCCAAGCAATATCGTGACAGTGCATCATGCATTCAGCCAAGCAATATCGTGACAGTGCATGATGCATTCAGCCAAGCAATATAGTGACAGTGCATGATGCATTCAGCCAAGCAATATAGTGACAGTGCATGATGCATTCAGCAGAGCAATATAGTGACAGTGCATGATGCATTCAGCCAAGCAATATAGTGACAGTGCATGATGCATTCAGCAGAGCAATATAGTGACAGTGCATCATACATTCAGCCAAGCAATATAGTGACAGTGCATCATGCATTCAGCCAAGCAATATAGTGACAGCGCATGATGCATTCAGCCAAGCAATATAGTGACAGTTCATCATGCATTCAGCCAAGCAATATAGTGACAGTGCATCATGCATTCAGCCAAGCAATATAGTGACAGTGCATCATGCATTCAGCCAAGCAATATAGTGACAGCGCATGATGCATTCAGCCAAGCAATATAGTGACAGTTCATCATGCATTCAGCCAAGCAATATAGTGACAGTGCATCATGCATTCAGCAGAGCAATATAGTGACAGTGCATCATACATTCAGCCAAGCAATATAGTGACAGTGCATGATGCATTCAGCCAAGCAATATAGTGACAGCGCATGATGCATTCAGCCAAGCAATATTGTGACAGTGCATCATGCATTCAGCCAAGCAATATCGTGACAGTGCATCATGCATTCAGCCAAGCAATATCGTGACAGTGCATCATGCATTCAGCCAAGCAATATCGTGACAGTGCATCATGCATTCAGCCAAGCAATATCGTGACAGTGCATGATGCATTCAGCCAAGCAATATCGTGACAGTGCATCATGCATTCAGCCAAGCAATATAGTGACAGTGCATCATGCATTCAGCCAAGCAATATAGTGACAGTGCATGATGCATTCAGCCAAGCAATATAGTGACAGTGCATGATGCATTCAGCCAAGCAATATAGTGACAGTGCATGATGCATTCAGCAGAGCAATATAGTGACAGTGCATGATGCATTCAGCCAAGCAATATAGTGACAGTGCATGATGCATTCAGCAGAGCAATATAGTGACAGTGCATCATACATTCAGCCAAGCAATATAGTGACAGTGCATCATGCATTCAGCCAAGCAATATAGTGACAGCGCATGATGCATTCAGCCAAGCAATATAGTGACAGTGCATCATGCATTCAGCCAAGCAATATAGTGACAGTGCATCATGCATTCAGCCAAGCAATATAGTGACAGTGCATCATGCATTCAGCCAAGCAATATAGTGACAGCGCATGATGCATTCAGCCAAGCAATATAGTGACAGTTCATCATGCATTCAGCCAAGCAATATAGTGACAGTGCATCATGCATTCAGCAGAGCAATATAGTGACAGTGCATCATACATTCAGCAAGCAATATAGTGACAGTGCATGATGCATTCAGCCAAGCAATATAGTGACAGCGCATGATGCATTCAGCCAAGCAATATAGTGACAGTGCATATGCATTCAGCCAAGCAATATAGTGACAGTGCATCATACATTCAGCCAAGCAATATAGTGACAGTTCATCATGCATTCAGCCAAGCAATATAGTGACAGTGCATCATGCATTCAGCCAAGCAATATAGTGACAGTGCATCATACATTCAGCCAAGCAATATAGTGACAGTGCATGATGCATTCAGCCAAGCAATATAGTGACAGTGCATGAAAACACTTTCAAGCTGAAATAATGTATAAAACAATGCCATATATGATCAATTTTCTTTTTATAAGAATAACATGAAACAAACACTTTTGGGCCATATCTGCCATACACTTGCAGTGTTTTCTCTGCATGTTCATTGAAAGAGGCACTTTCTGCCCCATTCATCAAAATTTGGGGGGGCAGACATGACCTTTTTAGGGGAAGTGTTGATCTTGGTTTTGCATTCCAAGGAAGTGCTTCCCAAATATCATTACGATCGTCAGTTCATCACCAAATTCAGTTGTGTCTTCTATTTCACATGCAGCCTGTACTATCATCAACATCATGTTTGTCAGCTTGTGATGTAGTCGGCGGCACTCCATCTCATGATGATCTTCTGTTGATTTAATTTTATCATCCACAGGTTTTTCAGACTCAGAGTATGATGCACTTGTTCCCTTGGACATGATTTGGTGCAACTTTGGGGGTTTTAATCCACGAAAATATGTAGTTATCAAACAATTACTTTTTGTTGCGATCAAGATCGTCCCTGCAGAGTGCCTACACAATTCTAAAGCTGGAATTTCCATAATTCCGTCACTGATAGTGTTTTCAAGTGCCGTTTTCAAACTTTTATCACAATCAAAATATGAACATAAAATTGCACTGGTATCCATGGACACTGAACCGCAACTACGTCATTGGCTGTTCTTTTTTATGTGTACACTTCAAGTTATGCATGTCCCAAAAGCTGAATGACAGGTGATATTTTGTCTTTTCTGACAGAGTATTATAACTAGAAACAACAGCAGATTCACTTATGCTTGGGTCCTCCTCATATGTATGGATGTCTGTGCTTGCTGTGATCTGTGTGCAGTTTTTCGCGCAGTCAATACCTTTTTCAGGGCAGGCAATGGCTCGAAATGTGCAATTTTTTGCAATTGCGCAGTCGAGAAAAAAACACTGCACTTAAAAGTAGCAATGCTGTCATTGGTTTCAATTGTGAGCATGTAATCAGTTGAAATGTTCATAAACACATCGCTATTTTCAAGTGTACAGCAAAGGTGGCCAACATAGCTCCCCTCAGAAATTGCATCCGATAAAGGCATAGAAGATTGATTTTGATACAAACAGGTCAGCAGGTACATGTATGACTGGAATTGGAAATTATCAATACTGGTTTATTTAATAAATTGTGTCTTGTAAGGGAAATCAGTTTCTTAACTCATCAATATGTGTGCATCATCTGCTTACATGTCTATTTTTACTTGAGGAAAGAGAACCAACAATCAGGTAAACAACTGTCTACAGGGGTCCAGACACTTTGTACCAAAACCAAGTCACCCAACATAATGTCGTCCCAAATCATTTCTTAACAAAACAACTTTGTCCTAAGTACTACTGGTACCTTGTCCCATGCTATTTCTCCCCAAGGTCACCTCTTACCAAACTACTTCACCCAAAGTAACAGCTCATCCCCGAATCACCATGGGTGTAATGTTATTACATGTACAGGTAACTTACCAGTAACCTCCATGCTTGAATGTACTACTGTGTAAAGATATGTTACATGTAGAGAAAAAAAAATTTTTGTTCACTGGATTTTTTGGACCAACCTTGAAGGTTCAGGAGCGGCGAGCAAAAATTTTTTAAATTTTTTAAATTTTTTTAGGCCAAAGGTAACCGTGGTCCCTCAAACTTTTCTGCCGGGATGCAGACAAGGCAAAATAATGTTTTCCCCTTCTGGGCTATAAACCAGAAATATCTCAGACAAGATACACTGATACTGGTTATTGAATTCAACACTATAATCCTCAACCATAACATTCAGGGTTCTCCACGGGGGTTTTATGAGGGGCGGCCAGCCCCTCTGTTTTTGGTGACCACCCCTCTAGCTATGTACTACCCCTGTAATTGGAAACGCTGCCCCTTTATTTTTGATGGAAACGAAGCTCGTAGTTGTCAATTGTTAGCGAGCAACTTGCGTACTTGCCGTGATTAAAATGTACAATTACAAATGGTAGGTCGTTCACACTTCGTAATCTTGACGGTAACACTTAGTTATGGCAAATGGAAATCGTTTCACACCTTTTTTTTGAAGCAGAGTTTGTCAAGTACTGATCTGATCAAACACGTGTAATCCAAAAAATCATTGCTAATGTCCTGTACTGCTACGTGCATGCTAGGGGACTCCGCAAAGTCTACAGTAGTGCACTTTCAAAGGATTTGAACTTCGAAGGTGTTGATATAGACGCAATTTGCTGGTGCACAACAAAGTTTTTCTACAGCGTACACGAAACTCTCACAACGAACTGCTATGCATGATCAATCAAAAGTTATTACTGGGTCTCGCTTTGCCTCTAGCAGTCCCTCCTAAATGGAATCTTCCAGTCTTAACCAATCGGCAATCTTGTACTAGACATAAATATTTGTCTATGCTCATAATGCTAAGGTTTCATTGCTGAGTGTACTTGCGCTATGAAATATACCTTTCTATTGTTGGACAAAGGTACTCTCCCTGTAAGGTGTACGGAGATGTCAACAATGGCGGCTGTTTCAAGTTACATGTAGCTGCCCTTGCGGCTATCATTAGCGGTCCAATCCGTGCATATTGTTTAGCACATGACGTTCAGCTTACGCTGTAGGTAGGAGACGGTGTGGTTTGAACTGCTAACACCTCAGTCATACCAATTTATCACTACTGATGACTAAACACTATACTACACTAACCTTGTCGTTTATGGGGTTTGGTATTTGTTCAAGCACGTTGATCGCGTTCCATAAACATTGAGCATGTTTCTGGAAGCCGCCATTACCGGAAGTTGGTAATGGCAGTGCCCAGAAATGTTTTGGAAGACTATCGACATGTTTGAATAAATACTATACCCCATAAATGACAAGGTTAGTGTCGTAACCAGTGTGGTATTTAGTCTTCAGGAGTGATAAATTGGTACCACTAAATACAGTATTATATATGTGGGATTTCACATCAAAATGCTGCGCCACGTGCAGCGCGCTTATTTTGAATGCTACCGACCACCTCACCGTAGAGCTACAGTTTTGCAGCTAGTGAGGAAGAAGATTATAAATATCTAAAAAATATCAATTTTTATCAAAAACCTTTCTTAGTCTACTATAATCAGTGTGAACAGCCACTTTCAAATGAAATTACATTTTCAATCATTATTTGTGCAGCTGTGCAAGCTTATAGGCCCATCCCCATTATGATACAAGGTGCAACTGATGGTTTGCATTATGTTATGTTAGTTTCTCCATGGAAGTAATTTGTGAGGTTTCTCGGAATGTCTTCGCTTTCAAGACCTTGGTCCCAGGAATACTCGAATAGATAGATGGTGACATCTCGATGAGCATAACGATCGGTGGGTTATCGTCAGCTTTTTAGTTATAATGATGGCGACAGTTGAGAGAGAAGTCGACTTCTTCGGGGGCGAAATGACTATTGGGGGAAGGGTTTCGGTAAGAGTTGGTTTTGATGCGAAATGGTATGGGACGAGGTGGTGAGCACCTGTGTCACAGTGTGTGTACTGCGACTGGTTTGGTAGAAATCAGTGATTTTGTAGCTCATTCTTTACTATTTTTCATAGTTTTTGGTAGCCGGTAACAGACACTTCGTGTTCGTGTCGGCTACATGGACGATCTGGTAGAAATCAAGCTGGAGTCAGTTGTGTATGAAAGTGCATTGCATTAAAACCCTTGACCCTCTTAAGCAACATCGATATAGTGAAAAATACTTTAGGGTAGATACGTTTGTGCACAGAATCAACCTGACGATTAGCAGTTATTCCGTCAATAAATATACTCACTTCCAGGATGTGTTTTCGAGCGATACTTCCCTCTTGCGCGATGATTACGGTCTGATCTAATACAAAATGGCGACCACCAGCCAGTCAACGGGTGATTAATACACTTGTGTAAATTGTGTTTAAAATAATTACGATTTAACACAGCAAATTGTAATCACAATTTTAATATTCCCATGTACTTTTACAATTTGACCGAATGTATACTGAAGGAAAGGTTTATTTGACGAGAGTTTGCGTTCCAATGTAAAGAAATTACTTTTGCGATATCCAATGAATTACCCAGCAATCCATGCACGCGGTGGGTTCATAAGTTCAGTCGTCCCGGCCCGTTTCGGTGGTACGGAGTGGCAAGCCCAACGAAACACGTCGCCAAAACACACTACAGAGTCGCACATTTCGATGTTCAGTGTCGAAGTACGTTTCGCAATAACACGACCAGCTCCATGTTCGGAGTAATCGGCGTGTATATAGTTATTGCTACGATAGCTCGCCATCAGCAAAGTTGTTCAATGTTCATACCCGGAAGTGTGTGTACCAATATTGCAGTTGGGTGTATCAGAGGCTTTAAACAACTTGTCTTGCCGTGCAGTGATTTATCCTTTTTACATTAATGTACTTGACGTTATAAGGTAACGCTACTAAACTCTCAAGCTGCAATCAAGAACTGTGAAACATATGATCATTGAAGCTGGTTGATTGTGTCCCGGATCAGGAACTACTTGCAAAACTTTTTTGATATTCAGTTCGCATTGCAGTTGCTTCAGTACTTATCTCGATGAAATTATGTAGTTGTAATAGCCTACCAAGAACTGATCAATAACAGCTCCTAAGTTTGACTTTGAATGTGATATACGCAAAAGTGAACAAAAGTGGATTTCAAACGTTTTTCTGGGAATTATGGCGGCTGCCAATATGGAAGGAGGAAGAAGTATTATCAAGAAAGCCTACATGATCAAAAGATCGGTCAACAAAAAAAGGATGGGTCCTTCAAATTACAAGGGCCGCGTCTTTCTGTTGACAAGGGATGCACTGAGCTATCATGATGGCGATTTGGACGTAAGTTAAGCATTTTCTGTTAACTAAAAGTTTATTTCACAACTGCATAAAATTACTTGGCAATAAGGTAACGGATAGATAAATACATTGATATACATGTATTAATATTGCACACATACATACATACTTAATAAGTACATATAGAGAGATATAAGCATACATACACATGATATATATACACATATAGGTTCATAGTCTCTTCATCCCAAACCATTAAGCTAGCATACCACTTTGTCAAATGGGTAAGCCTAATTCAAGCGCCATGAGCCATGTGCGGCGTGCCGTGAGCCACCTGCCGCGAGCCAAAGTTCACGATGCACGATTAGCATGTTAAGCTAGAAATAGGTGCATTTTCACTCTAATTCATTTGTCGATTCATCTTCACTGTTAAATCACATTTGATAGACGCCTGGTATGTGCATGAAGTGGTGACCTGCGATATTTGTGTTCTCGAATTCAACATGTGCTGGCCGGTAAGGGACTAGAAAAAAAATTATAGCGAGGGAGGGTGAATTTTTCAAAATGATGCTGGGAAAAGTGACTCTCCCCAATTGTTATGCCGTCCCTGTATGTGCTACGGTATTGTCAACATCAATAATATTATATTTGACAAATATTTACTAATTCATAATGTGATGCCTCATCCCACCAAATATAAATGCTGTTGCACCAATATACTGGCAAATAAGTTAAATTCAGGTCAAAGGTCATCCTGGCACATAATTTTTTTGCTGAAATCATTCCTTCCATGATGGCTGTCCAGCAAAAATCAGTCCTTTAGCCATATTGGCGAGCCGTGAATTAGACATGTGCATAATTAATAAGATACAGGATGTTGCACCATTGGTTGACTCATGTCCATAAATGTCAATGGTGTAGAACTTGTAGTTACTGATTTATCGGAATATTTGTTAAATCGAGGTCAAATGTCATCCTGGTCGCTTGACATTTTAGCAGAAATCTTAGTTAACATAATCATCTCCGTCCACTAAACTTCAGACTTCTACCTCTGTTAGCTAGCCTATAATTTATATAGATGTGCATAATTAGTGAGGTACAAGATGATTTGAGGGTCTGAGGTCGGTGTCCCATACCAGTCACAGTTCGATAGACACCAGCCGTCTTTGACTCTTACATAGGATTAGCCACAGCTTAGTTGCAGAGTGGGAGATAGGGCAGGTCAAAGGTCATAAATTCTCAAAAATAGTATTGTAATAATCTTCTTAATATTATCATGGCTTAAGACACAGATATTTGAAATATAGCAACCTTACCATATGGTAGATACAAATTAATGTACAGAATTTTGATTGATCAATTTTTAATGTTACAATTTATGCGCAGTGTGATTTTGACAAATACTGGCCCTCCCTCCCTATAATTTCTCTCAAGTCCCTTTCTGCATATGCCCCTTGATGTAGAATTCATAACACACATTCACAGGTCACCGGTTCATGCATTTAGATGGCATGAGTGTTGAAGCTCGAATGTTGATTTATCCATGAAAATGAATCCATCAAATAAATTGGAGTGAAAATGCACCTATTTCTAGCTTAACATGCTAATCGTGCATTGTGAACTTTGGCTCGTGGCACGTGGCTCGTGGTTCATGGCTCGTGGAGCTTGAATTAGTCTTAACCCTTGTCAAATACCTTTTCTTCCCCGACCACTTACTTTCTTCCAGTGCATGTTTGTCTCAAAGTGCTTACATTTCATTTCAAACCATTTCACATAAACATAAGCTTGTCCTAAAGTCTACTGCAAAGATAAATTGGCAGTTTATTATGACAGTTTGATGAAACCTGAAACCATTAAATGATTCCAACAAGTCATGCTGTGGGTTACTTTGCTTTGCGGTGTATATAATGTATCCATGTGGTAAAACAACAGTTTCTCATGATGTGGTCAGGTTTGATATCAGAAGACCAAAACTTTCTTGACAAATATTGTAATAGTAGCTGTTTAACCCTTTTCCTGCCGAGCGTACTTGTCCGTTATCCTGCCAAGTCAGTAGAAAACGGCCCCATAATATGTGCCTGCAAAAAATTGGCTCTCCTGCACGGTATTTTTAAACAGTAAGATCAAATATCGCTGCGTGGCGGCAATTTTGTTACGATTTTCTCATGTGTGCAGCCATAACTCAGACATATTTCCACCAGTATCATTCAAAGTTGTCATTGACATATTTCATACATATGCTCGTCAATTTGTTTCACGTCATGTAGCAGTATCATGTCAATTATTGAAGTTTCATAATTAGGCTGATATGTCAAGAAATACTGCATCAAATTTCATGAAACTTTGTTCAGATGTTAGGCTCACATTGCTTTAATATTGAAAAAGACATTTATCAGTGTCATTTTCATTAATTTGTAATTGAATATGTAATGAACTTTCCTAATTATAGTGATATATCCACAAATACAACGTCAAATTTGATGAAACTTGATACAGGTGTTGATCTCATAGTGTTGTAAATACTGCATCCAACTTTATGAAATATGGTACCGGTGATTATCTGTTAGTGTTAGGATAGTATGCAAATATGTTTTGCAACATCCCGTTGATTAATTCCTAGTTGACTCATTTAATGAACTTTAGGATGGTGGCCTACATTGATTTTATATTTTCATCACCATGGAACTCATTCTTGGCCATTGAGCACCCATCTTTATCAAAGTATTTTTATCACAGACCTAATTAATGAAGAGGACTCTATCCTCTCTGAGGACTTGTAATCAAAGTACCCATTAACAAGTGGGGACTGTGTCATCAACGATGACTTGTAGATATCTGCCTTCAACACACCTGCCTACCAACACATCTACATACCAACAAAGCTCTACCTTACAACACTATATATACGCTACTAGTAACTAACACACCTCTGTATACAAACACACGTTTACCTACCAACACTCTTAACTACCAACATACCTTCACCTACCAACCCACACTAACCTATTTACACACTGGAAGCACTGCCATTTAATTGTACTAGATTTGAAGAATGTAGAAGGTATCCAAACTTCAAGTTTAGACAGTGGATTACTCAACTAAGATTGGGAGAATTGCTGTTTACTTGGCAAACTAGTTTTATTTGCTCACGTGTTGACACACGTGAGCATATGTCGCAGCGATGTCTGTCTGTCTGTCTGTCTGTCTGTCTGTCTGTCTGTCTGTCTGTGAGTCTGTCTGTCTGTGGGCTCAATATCTCAAAAACGGCTCATCAGATCAGAATCAAATCTGGTACATAGATTCAGTTTGCAAATGGTAAGAACTGATTAGTTTTTGGTGGGTGATGCTTGCTTACTTTTTGCTCATTTGCATAATTAATGATTTTAGAAAAAACGGATATACATTGAGAACGATTGCACGCAATTTGATGAGATTTGCTACAAATGTTGATCACATCAAGATATATCAGCTATGAAAGTTATTAAAGGGCTGATGTGAAAGATAATTACTAATTTGCATATTTAGTGAAATTTCCTAATTAGGCATATATATCTGAATTTACTCAATCAAAATTGACGAAACTTGGTATGCATATTGAGGATTCTATGATTTAACATTATTGAAAGTCATTAAGAATTTGTACTTCATCCAAATCCTAATTTGCATATTTAATGACCTTTTGAAAGTAAGGATATATATTTGAATTTACAAGACCAAAATTGATGAAACTTGCTATGTACATTAAAGATACTATGATAGAACATTATTAAATGTCATTAAGGATTTTTACTTCAGCCAATGCCTAATTTGCATATTTTATGAACTTTCCTAATTAGGGGTATTTATCTGATTTGACGAGACCAAAGTTGACGAAACTGGCTATGTACCGGTACATTAAAGATACTATGATAGAACATTATTGAAAGTCATTAAGCATTTTACTTCATCCAGCTCCTAATTTGAATATTTAATGAATTTTTGAAATTAGGGATATATATTTGAATTTACATGACCAAAATTGATGAAACTTTCTATGTACATTAAAGATACTATTATGTAGGCTAACATTATTGAAAGGCGTTAAGCATTTTTGCTTCAGCCAATTCCTAATTTGTGTATTTAATGAACTTTCCTAATTAGGGATATATACTTGGGATTATTTGATCAAAGTTGGCATAACATGCTATGTATATTGATGATTATACCAGGTTATACCAATATTGGAAGTCATTTCACACTTAAGTTTTCATGTCTGCTAATTAATAGTTTGCATATGTAATGAGCTTGGAATATATAGTGTGAAGGACTTGACCAAAGGCAATTACACTTGCTATATAAAGTGGTGATACAATGACAGCAGTCAAAGAAATTAATTATTTCTATTTCAGCTAATTGCGTATTTGAATACTTAATGACCTATAGAGTTTAATCTGTGGTGAATATTGTTCATTATGTTGATCATAATACTTTCAATGAAGTTGCAAACATGTGTCAAAGGATCAAATTTACACATAACTGCAATATACAATGAAACACGTGAGCATTTACAGTTCATATCTGGTGTATTATCTTGTCATATCTCTCAAAAGAGATGTATGCACCCTCCTTGTTGCAACTACCGTACATCCATGGTTGACCTAATTTCAGGCCCAAGGAATACACAGTTTAAGCAAATCTAGGCCATTTATTATGTCTACTCAGTACAGACACATGGTTTGCTTTGTTTGCCAGCTTTAAGGAAAGATGAAATAGCCAAGGAAAGCCATACATTTAGCCAAGAACGTTAACATCAAAAAACACTCTATGCAAATTCTACAAAGATGAGATGACTTCTGAAAAATAACGATCTTGATGTGTATGGAAAAAGTGGTGGTTTTCGCAAATTATGTTAATTGCAAACCCGGCACAGGGAAGAGGGAGGTTGGGTCAGAGTCATACCCCGGTACATATATGTGAGCCAAACTGTCAGTCTTTTAAAGCCCTTGGATGGCCTAAAACTCCTGACCAATTAAGTAATTCTATAGTTGTCAGCATTAGAATACTGTTATTATTAATCATTTTGTTGAATTTCTGTAGTGTCTTAATTTGTAGATGCCTTCCTAGTGTCAGTGTGTTTGGTTGGCCACATACCACAAGTACGGTATATCAAGAATTGTAGATGTCCTTTTAGTTTTGGTGTTGTAATCATGGTTGGCCACAAGTACCGGTATATCAAGAACTGAATATGTTTTCTTTGTTTCAATATTATGATTATGGTTGGATAGACCGCAATTATATTAAGAACTATAGATGTCTTCAAGTTTCAATATTATAATCATTGTTGGTGATAGACCACAAGTAGATATATAGAATATATTGTTGAGTTGCAAGGGATGTGAAAATGTATCAAAGCTGACCTTGGTAATGATTTGATCACACAATGCAAAGAAATGAAAAGTGCACTGACAACTAGTATGTTGATTCTTTCCATGTTGACTTTATTAGAAGCATAATTAAGTATAAATATAACAAGTTATGCATGCATCAGTATTTATCAGTAATCAAAATAGTGAAGTGGAGTCTTGATCTAATTTATTTTTCATATTTTTCCATTGACAGAAATGGGGCAAAGAAAAGGGAAGAATAAGTTTGAAGGAAATACGAGCAGTTGAAGCAGTAGATGATGATGCTTTCTATGATATGAAGCCTTCATCAAAAGGTTATCCCTTCCAGGTAGCTATGAAAGGTTTTTATGGGCAATATGTATTATGTGTGCATCTTATATCATACATGCTTGTTAGTCCCAACAGACATCGTCGGACATGCGTCCGTACATTCACGCAGATATCTCAGAGATGCCTGGAAAGATTTCAAATAAACCTTGGTACAAGGATTATTTCATATGTCATACCACAGTCCCTCTATCCACCGGTCTGGAAACGCCTATTGTAAAAGGTGTTAATCACCTAGACCGCACAGCCAAAGCGCAACACGGTCACGTGATACCAGTGAGTCGCTTGGTTTTGACCTCTGTGTCAAGGCAGACGTTTGTCCTGTCGAATCTTCACTGTTTTTGGCACTATAAAGTGTTCTCTGCATCTATCTTCGACACCAAGACAGAAATGACCATATCCTGAAACCGGTGTGTGTTTTTCGTGATCCTTCTCCCATCGTAAATGATGATAGTGTGCGATAATTTCTGGGGTTGATCGCTTCGAGTGTGTTGACAAAGCACAGGCAACGGCTGGAATCACACCGGAAAATTTGTCGTCCCTTTCTCTTGCAATGCTAGAAGTCAGTGCCTCCAAATATGATCTAAATATGTTTTCTGTGTAATATTCTGTGAAATCATGTCTGTTAACTGAGCAGAATGGGAACGACAACTGCAGAAATGGACGTAGATTTTATTCGCATATTTTCCCATGTAGCGTCAATATGGCGAACTCTCGTACGTACGCTCGCGCTCAAGCACAGTAAATGCCTTTTACAAAATGCTATATGTCAACACAATAACAAGTTTGGTAATGAACTACTCAGCTGTCGATGTTAATATTCGGCTGATTTTGCCTGTCTTCTTGATTTCAGGCAACAGTCCATGACACTTGCGAACAGTGCGTCGCCATTTGTTTTTTCGATCTTGATCATAATGCAACCATAGTGTGTCATCCCTTTCAAACTTTATCTAGAGGGGCAACGTTACCCGTTTAATGAAAAAATAAATTGTTTAGTGTTTCTAAAGGGAACAAGTTGTAATGTTTTGTGATATTCTGAAAATAACAACCCACAAACGTCATGTTTTTGAACGAACACATTTCGGCTGTCATAGGATCGTGGGGTAGCGACATTGATATAACATCCAGTTGAACATCGTCGGTATCCTTTGTTTAAGGTGTGAATCGTGTGTTTGTTCATATCACGGAGTGTCACAAAGAAACCAGCCACGTTTCCAGACCGGTGGATAGAGGGACTGTGGTCATACATATAGGCACGTCGATTTGTTTTGTGATGCCATCCAATATGGCCGCCATGCAGCCATTTTGTCACGATTTTCCATGAACGGAGCCATAACTCAGGCACATCTCAACTAATATTATTCTAAGTTGGTACAAGGACATTGATCTATGTCATACATACCGGTTTGCACGTCAATTTAATGGCGGCCATTTTGTGACAATTTTTAATGTCCTTAGCCATAAATCAGGCACATCGTTGGTACAAGGATATTGACCTATGTCATAAAGATGCATGTAAATTGGTGTCACAATCCGATCAAAATGGCTGCCTGGTGGCCATTTTGTTATGATTTTTTCATGTCCGGAGCCATAACTCAGGCACGTCTCAACTGATTTTATTCAAAGTTGATACAAGGACATTGACCTATGTCATAAATATGCACGTCAATTTGTTTTATGATATGATCCAATATGGCTGCTTCGTGGCCATTTTGTTACAATTTTTTCATGTCCAGAGCCATAACTCAGGCACATCTCAACCAATTGTGTTCAAAGTTGGTACAAGGACATTGACCTATTGTCATACATATGCACCTGGATTTGTTTCATCATGTGATTCAGTATGGCCTCCTGGCCGCCATTTTGTTACGTTTTTTTCATGTCCAGAGCCATAACTCAGGCAAGTCTCAACTGATTTTAGTCAAAGTTGGCAGGACACTGATTTTTTATGTCATACATATGTAGGTCAATTGGTTTTACTATATGATCCAATATGGCCACCAGGCGGCCATTTTATTACGATTTTTTCATGTAGAGAGCCATAACTCAGGCATGTTTCAAACGATTTTACTAGTATTCAAAGTTGGTACAAGGACATTGAACAATGTCATAGATTTGCACGTCAATTTGTTTTGTGATACGATCCAATATGGCCGCCAGGCGGCCATTTTGTTACGATGTTTTCATGTATAGAGCCATAACTCAGGCATATCTCAACCGATTTCATTCAAACTTGGTCCAAGGACATTGACCAATGTCATATATATGCATGTCGATTTATTTTGTTATACGATCAAATATGGCCGCCAGGTGGACATTTTATAACAATTTTTTTCATGTACAGCACCATAACTCAGACATGTTTCAACCGATTTTATTCAAAGTTGGTACAAGGACATTGACCAATGTCATAGATATGCATGCCAATTTGTTTTGTGATATGATCCAATATGGCTGCTGTGCGGCCATTTTGTTATGGTTTTTTTCGTGTACAGAGCATATCTCAACTGATTTTATTCAAAGTTGGTACAAGGACATTGACCTATGTCATACATATGCACATTGATTTGTTTTGTGATATGATCCAATATGGCTGCCGTGTGGCCATTTTTTTACGATTTTCCATGTCCTAAACCATAACTCAGACATGTATCGAGCAAATTTATTCAAAGTTGGTACAAGGACATTGACTTATAGTATACATATGTACGGCGATTTGTTTCTCGATATGGTCCGATATGGCCACATGGTAGCAATTTTGTTATGGTCTCTTTCATGTCGAGAGCCATAACTCTGGCAAGTCTCAACTGATTTTATTCAAAGTTGGTACATGGACATTGACTTATGTCATACATATACGTGTCGATTTTTGAAACAGTAAGATCAAATATTGCTGTGTGGCGGCGATTTTGTTACAATTTTCTCATGTGTTGAGCCATAACTCAGACATATTTGCATCAGTATCATTCAAAGTTGGTACAAGGACATTGACCTATTTCATACATGCTCGTCAATTTGTTTCACGTCATGTAGCAGTATCATGTCAATTATTGAAGTTTCGTAATTAGGCTGTTATGTCAAGAAATACTGCATCAAATTTCATGAAACTTTGTACAGATGTTAAGCTCACATTGCTTTAACAGTGAAAAAGACATTTATCAGTGTCATTTTAATTAATTTGTAATTGCATATGTAATGACCTTTCCTAATTAGAGTGATATATCCACAAATACAATGTCAAATTTGATGAAACTTGATACAGATATTGATATCATAGTGTTGTAAATACTGCATTAAACTTTATGAAATATGGTACTGGTGATAATCTATTAGTGTTAGGATAGTATGAAAAAATGTTTTGCAACATCCTGTCAACTAATTGCCAGTTGACTCATTTAATGACTCTATCCTTTCTAAGGACCTGTAATCAAAGTACCCATTAACAAGTGGGGACTGTGTCATCAACGATGACTTGTTTATGTATGTTATGTATGCATATCTGCATTTATGTATTTATGTACCCGGTATGTATGTATGTATGTATGTATGTATCTGTATGTATGTATGTATGTATGTATCTGTATTTAAGTATGTATTTATGTATGTATGTATGTATACATGTATGTATACATGTATGTATGTATGTATGTATGTATCTGTATTTAAGTATGTATTTCTGTATGTATGTATGTATGTATGCATGTATGTATGTATGTATGTATGTTTATCCCCCGCAAAACTTTAATAAAAGCATCGCATGTCTAGCCTTGATCAGTATTTGAGTGAAGATGAGTCATGAGTTGTGGATATGATTTTGTTCAAATTAACATAATAATGCAAAAAGTATGCAAATTACGTTAGAAAATGCAAATTTTTGATGTTGTAAGGATGCCGTAATTGAATTTTGTTGAAATTATTATTACTTCAAAAATCTCATGTAAAGCTGCGTGTCATATAACTTTGAAATTTGAATTTATAAGGTTCCTATGTATAACGTAGCTCATTCAAATTTGTTCAAACAGTATAAATTTTGGAGCAAATTGCAAGGTGGGGTATCATAGTGTGTGTAACCCTTGTCAAAAAGCTGTGACCTATTGTAAACCATTTTCAAGCAAATGGCAGACCCTTTTTAAGACCAACAGGTTCATTTAATTGTTTAAGATGTTACAAATATTATTTGATAAAGTACAGATATGATTTCACCATGCTTCGAGATTCTAGAGTCTATGTACGTTTATGTCATTTTTCTATTGACCTGTTGTACCCTATTTGTAAATAAATCTTTACATGATGTCAAAGTCACCAGGGAGTTAGGTTTCAAAGGGTTGAGGAAGTTGTTATGTGACCAATGGTAGATCGCCTACCATAGGTGATGTACTTTAAAATCAATGTAATATTGCCATAAAGTAGTAGTTTTTCAGCAGTTTCGTGTATGCTACATTGGTTGGTGATGACAACATAAATTTTGCAGAGACCAGTTGCCAATCCACTGGTCTAACAGACCAGTGAACACTAATGCATTGAAGTGCAGGGCTGCTGAACCATCATATATAGATTTTGTCACCATTAAATCAAATTTGTTCTAAAATGTGAGATCATTCATTGTTTACATTGACTTCTTCTCTCCCGTGTGATTTATGATTTGATAAATTTAGATGCATATACTATTGTGTCATTTATGTATGTCTTAAAAGTTAGTTGATATTGTGTCTGACATATCAACAACTTTGCATGTATTGATCAGAGTCATATTTTGATTTATCAGTCAGTGTCACTTATTTTGATGTAATTTCTCTTGCAGATTTGTTGGGAGGAGTATACACTGTATATTTTTTCACAAAGTATGGATGAGAGAAATGATTGGGTTGCAACCTTACAGGACAGTAAGTAGTCATTTTTAGCTCACGTTGCTGTACCAATGTGAGGTTATCATATAAGCTGAAGTTGATGGCATCTGTCTTTCTGTCTGTCTGTATGTCTGTCTGTCTGTATGGTATGTATGTATGTATGTTTGTCTGTATGTCTGTATGTATGTCTGTATGTATGTATGTATGTATGTACACAGGGGCTCATAAGTGGCTATTTAAGTCAATATTACGGAGTTTTTCTTTCTTTTTAAATGTTACAAATAAACCACAGCTAAAGAGCACAACAGTTGTGTAGCTGTCTTTTGTGTAGCTTGTATTGGCATGTATAGTGCGCCCTCAATGGGGAATGTGATCATTTGTAAATACGACCTTTAGTTCCGTGACCTCTAGCCAATTCCTCTGGCTATGCTTACTGGCCATGCGTACAGACGTCGCTGTGTTTACTGTACTAATATTTCCCAAGGGAGGCAGATCCGGCCATATCCGCAGTATGAGTGTTATGGTGAATCTCCGAAAACATGAAATCTTGGTAATTTTTTTTGACGGACACGGCCATTGTTTTGGCACACCGATCTGACATTGTCATTCAAGTCTAAAAATGAACCTTCGTGAATGTAGAATGTGAAGAAAATTGGACGCTGTCAGCAACATGTCCGAAGCGACCCATGTGCGCCGTGAAGTACATGTGTGGGCAACTTGATTATACTGTATAATGAGGACGTAATCTGGTGAGTGACGGCTCGTTCAAGAGTGGTGGGGCGTGCCTTATGCAAGAAATAAACAGGAAATAAACATATTTACAAACACGATGTATTGCACATGGCCCGTACGCGACACAGCCGGCAGATCACCTCAGTGGTACAGCAACAGGTAAGTTTGTATGCCTATTTTGTTCCCATTTTATCGCTGGGAGGTTAAAAAGCCAGTCGAGATTGCGTTATCACCTAACACCAGTACTTCTCAAACTCTGTTTAAAACAGCAGCAACAGTCAAACACTAGGAAAAGTGCACGGGATTTGATTGAGTCGTGTTGCCCGTTGTGTATGCATAGTATATGCATGGAGGTAGTCCGCTACTACCTCCATGGTACATTATTAACTGAACGGTTTACCCAGTTACAGTCCTTCCACATACTGTGACCCATTCAACCTCTTATCCAATAATGCATATATATGCAGGGCTCAAAGTTAATATTTTCAGCTAGGAGCAATTTGCTCCTAAGTCCAAAATTTTAGGAGCAAACCCAAAAAACCTAGGAGCATTTTTGAAACTGTTCAAACAATGTGGTACATATCAAATAAAGGTGAACAGTTGCCATTCATTATTTATCTCGTAGTACTTTTTTTCTAAATCTGCGTTCATACATACAATTTGGTAACAGTAACAGTAGTTCAAGTCCGTTTCTTTGTCGTGCCGAAACCAATCTCAAATTCTCGACTTGTCACATATTTTGCAAGGGATTTTTTAGCTCCCATATAATATGCATATGTATATATGCAAATGGGAGGTATTCGTATAAGGTGGAAAAATGTCGTCTGTATGTATGTATGTATGTATGTATGTATGTCCGTCCACATCAAAAACTCCTAAACCGTAGCACCTACTGTCTTAGTATTTGGTGTACAGGTGCACCTAGGGGTTGAGATGTGAATTTGTTCAAATGAACATGTCAGTGCCAAAAATATGCAAATGAGGGGAAAAAAGGAAAAATCCTGCAAATGGCTAAAACTCAGTAAGCAGTGGTCAGATTTGGTTGAAACTTGGTATGCAGATTTCTTTAGGTATTCTAAAGTATGTGTGCAAAAATTGTGATGAAATTTGCATGTTTGTATTTTTAGGGTATTTTTTCAGTTTTTAGTCAAAAAATCTTGTTCTCTGAAATCGCTCGTCTGATTGCTATGAAACTTCATATTCATGTTCCTCAGAATGACCCCAGTCATGCTTGTGCAAATTGTATTGATATTGTCATATTTGAAATTTTGGGGCAATTTTCCCAATTTTTGATAAATTTTTTTTTTTATCCAAAAACTACTGATTTGATAGCTTTGATATTTGGCATACAGGTATCTAAGATTAATCCCAATATAATGTATTGAAGGTATGTTGAAACTGGCATTTTTAGCTCCCATTTGCCATACATATATGGCAATTGGGAGGTTATATGGTTGAAAAAAGTCTGTATGTGAGATGTCTGTCTGTATGTATGTATGTATGTATGTATGTATGGATGTCTGTCCGTCCAACGCAAAAACTCCGAAACTGCTGCACGTGTAAAGCTGATTTTTGGTGTAGTGATGCCATATGTGGTCTAGATGTGCCGTTGTTAAAATGAACTTGTTAGTTTTATGGATATGCAAATGAGGTAGAAAAAAGGGCGAAAATGGTCAAAAATCAATAACTCAGGAACTACTCTTCTGATCGTTGTCATATTTGTTGTTTTAGGTACCTTGGGCCCCACTCATTCAAACATATAGATTTGGTGTCGATATTGGCTGCTTTCTATTTTTAATGAATTTTTTTCTCTATTTTTTGCCATATCAGTAAAAAATTGTTTCCTCTGAAACCAATGGTCTGTTCGCTTTAAAATTTGGTTTGCAGCTTTCTTGTGATGACCCAAAGTAAGATTCATCGAAATTATGGCAAAATTTGCATATTTGTATTTTTGGGCAATTTTTGCCATTTTTGGTCCAAATTGAAACTGTGTATGCCATTACTTTCTAATTGGGTGTGCAGGTTCCTAGGAGTGACCTGAAGATGACTCGGTGAACTAAAGGCCAAATTTGCAAATTTGTGGTACTTTTTGCCATGCTTTCAAATTTGGTACACAGGTGAAATGTAGGTCATTCATTTAAAGTCAAGTACTGCCTGTGTGAATGAGCAGATTATGATTGTGCTGTTCCAGGCTGAGGTGTTATTTATAGGAATGATGCAATGTTAGACGGTAATTGATACTCAACTGAATTTGACTTACATTGTATGTAACTCTTGTACTGTATAAACCTTATCAATTCACCCAGAAAAAAATAATTAATATAATCTTAAATAATTGAATTAATTAGGAAATCAACAAAGCCAAAATAATTTTAGTGTAGAATTATTAGAAAGTTCAACATTTTTGACAGTTTATAGTGAAAGGTTTACCATTTTTGATGATTAAAACATGTAAAGGCAACTTTCCTGAATCCAGACTTTGACATATTCTGTACCGTAATGTATTGTTCTCTGTATGTTATCTAAAAGAAATTGCTCATAATAGTTTGTCATGATAGGTTGGCCAAATAAAGAGAGATAGAGACAGCTCCTATTTCCAGTTGTGATCAACTTGATAAGGATTAAATAAAATTACATTTTGAGGTAAAAAATAGAGTGGTCAATTAAAAGAGTGGTCAAAGTGATAGGGTTTTTATGGTAAAGCTGGGCTATAATATTACTCATGTTCTATTTAGAGCAATTATGCAATCTGTGTAAACAGTGCAATGAAAGAGTTACATGATTCCTTATAATGTTTTTGATGACCTTGAACTTCTTAAGTTGAAAACATTTGTCTCTTCAGTGTGCTTTCTCTGAGTACGTACAGTCTCAACTTATTCAACAGAACTTACTTGCAATGTTAATTTGAGAGTTAAAATGTGCTTGGTTAATAGGATGAAAATACTGATAAAGTTAACAAGCTGAAATTCTTTATAACCTGACAGATATTCTGGGTTTTTTTGACATATATTGACAAGCAAGGCATGTTTACTTTAATTAGAATGTAATTAACTCTTGTTTATATTATTATAAGCAGTAGTACCAGGTATCAAGTTGAACAAGCTGATATTGATAGGTTGGGCGGCTGTTGAAGGTTAAAAGCTGTAAAAATAAATGTATGTATGTATGCATGTCTATCTGTTGTCTGTCTGTCTGTATGTATGTATGTATGTATGTATGCATGCATGCATGCATGCATGTATGCATGTATGTAATATGTATGTCCATACACATTAAAAACTCCTAAACCGCAGCACCTAGGCTCTTTATAGTGATTTTAGTTACATTTCTTCAAATTGTGGTGAAATGTTGAAAGTTGTATTTTTAGGGCGATTTTCCCATTTTTGGTCAAAAAATCTTATTTTCTGAAAGTGCTCATCCCATTGCCTTGAAAACTTGTATGTATTATCCCAGGGTTTGCCTTTGTCAGATTCGTTCAAATTGTGGTGAGATTTTCATATTTGTATTGTTGGGGCAATTTTTCCCATTTTTTGTCAAAAAAATCATTTTCTCCCAAAGTATTTGTTGGATTGCTTTAAAACATGGTAGTCTTGATCCTAGGGTTGTTTTCTGTCAGATATGTAAAAGTCATTATGACATGGAGCATTTCATATTGCTGGGGTATAAGATTAATTTGGACTTACAATGGAATTTCCTTAGTAATCAACCTGTAGGAATGCAATGTCATGTGTGTACTGGTACTTAGTATTTCTGTAAAATGGGAGCACAGTGTCATTGACACTATTTTTTATTTTTGGGGCAATTTTTGCCTTTTTTGGTGAAAAATTTTTTCCCCTAAAACTTGTGATCTGGTAGCTTTTATATCTAGTGTACGGTTCCTAGGGTTTATGTTAATTTGATATATTTAAAATTAGGATGAAATCTGCAATTTTGTATTTTGGGGGGGCAATTTTTCTCATTTTTGGTCAAAAAATTTGTTTCTCAAAATTTACCAGTCTGATTGCTTTGATATTTAGTAAACAGGTTCTTACGGTTTTTGTTAATAAAGATATATTGAAATTAAGTTGAAATCCGGAATTTGAATTTTTGGGGCAACTTTGCGAAACTGTCAGTTTTACTGGGATATCTTTCATTTTGTATTTTTAAGATTTTTTTTGGTAATTTATACCTACTGGAACTAAGAGTATATAATGTGGTGATTTAGTAAGCATTTGATATGGTAAACTGTATTTGGTGTTGAAATGCAGTGAAAAAATCCTGGCAGTTTTTGAAAAATTCCAAACAACTGCCAATAAAAATTTCAGCCAGAGAAGGTTTGACAAAAAGAAAAGGTTGGAGAGTGGGGAAAAAAGAATGTACAATGGATCGGATAAAAAGATACCGTAATGTACCTCATCGATCTTCCAGACACCGTCCCTTATCAAATGGTCCACCCCAATGTAATTTTGTGCGCAATTAACCATGCAGTGTCAAGTTAGGTAAGGATTTGAAAGGGATGGTCAAGTTCACCATTTCTTAACTTTATCTCTTGTGTCATCATCCTTGTGTAATTGGTTAAGTTTGTAAGTTGTTCCAGATGTTGATGCACCAGCTGTTCTGGAAGAAAACAATGTTTACTTTTTCCTGTAGGGTTTCTGAGTTGATGATTTTATGTTGAAATTTCTCCATGTATCTGGTGTATAGGCAAAGTGTAAACATTGGTTGCATGTTATGTATTTCAGTCTTTGTCAAATATTGTAAATGAAAAATCAAGAACAGTTTACTGTGTACATGTACTTGTAAAAGATAACATATTTGTCAATACATAAACTGCCTTGCAGATTGATTGTCTTAAAGATTATCACAGAAGTAGAAAAGGAAAAGAAACTAATCAAATTGCTGTAACATATTCACTCTCAGTGCCTGTATAGGCCTATACTTAACTATTTTAAAATTACATTCAGCTGTTCATTATCTCCATGAGCCAAGGCACACTTGGGGTCAATGTCATCACTCTGTGCCAGTCTGTGTATGTCAGTCTGTCTGTATATATGTTTCATACAATTGTTGACTTGTTTTGATAACTATATGGGAGCGAACAGTGATGTTGTCACTATTTTTTACTTTTCATCCCATACTTGTTTTCGGCATGTTTTTTCCTGTATTTTGTGGCTGCTATCGACTTTCCGACTTGGTTCTTGCTGTGCTGCGGATCCATTTGTCATGTTTACACGTCACAGACGGAACATCGTCATCGAATGATTGACCTGGTACACTGTCCGTGAACGGTATGATCGCTGGTGCTATCAATATCCCTAGTGTTCTGCTGGGGATTTCGTTTTTTTGGTTGCGTCTCCTTCACTGGCAGACCCAGTTTCAACATGATTGACCTTGAGTTTCCCTTGCTTTCCAAAATAACGATCTAGTGGGCCCGACATCTTGGACTGCAATAGGCTATAGGTAGTGTGCACGTGGGATAAAGTTTTTGCTTGTGATTTTTTTTCGTTAGTTACTGCTAATTCCTGTGATGGTTATTGGTCCAATTAAATTGATTATGACAGCATTGACATGATACTGATATTTGATTGGGTCGTGATTTAATTTGTGATTAAATTCATCGCATGTCTTGATAGCTGAAAAGAAAAGCTGAACACCGAGAGCAGACAGTTTGGCAACATGTAACCTCTGTCATATCAAAACAAAGTAGCGGTAGAGACGCGCTCGCCTCTGTGTGGCTGGGCGACGTCAAATGTTTATTAAAATCTATTTTTGGCACGTCTGATTTCAGGGTCACGACCCTTGCAAACTATGTGAAATACGGTGGGAATTATTCCTTGCGTAGAATTAGTCACAAAATGCGAGTAACCTACATTTTTTAGGCGCAACTTTGTCAAATTTGGTCGCAGCGACTAAAATGGTCGCAACTTTGAGCCCTGATATGTTGTTCAGATTAAGCTGCATACTAAATAAAAGTACTAGTAACTTTTATGGTTTTATACATAGAGTGGTTACAATGTAGTGTTGCGTTCACAAATGGGTCGGTGCTGGTATTGTTGGGTGAAGATCTGACCGGGCCATCCCCTTTTCATGTAGCTGTGATATCGCAGCGGCACTTGTGGCGTGTATTGAAAGCGCTCGGGTCATTGAGGTCATCGCCACAGTCCCGCTGCGAGCCAACGCATATAGGCTTCGTTGGCAGTTTACTACGAGACCGACCGGTATCGTAGATTTAGCTTGCAAAATAATGAACTACTTTGAATAAATAAACTTGTATCATATTTATTATTGACTATCTGAGACCATGTCTCTGCTACCTCCATGCTGAGACTCATTCTGTACGCCTGCTAACTTTCTTGAAGATAAGAACGAGTATTTTCGACCATTTTCCCGTGAGCTGTCGACGGCTTCTACGATGTTTGCTCTATCGTGCGTACAACGCACTGAATACTTTACCAGACTTTCTTTGCTCTGCGTTTTTGCCGAAAACAACAGTCGTCAGAGCCGTAACATGTTGCTCCATGCTTGAGGTCGCCGGTAGCCGAGGTGCTTTTTGACGCTCATTAATGCAGACTCGCCCACATAAATATATGAATATTTATGATGCATTTTAAGTAACCAGGTACTTAGCGGCGCTGATGGTCTTGGCGTGGCGAAGAGCTGCTTCCCTTGGGAAATTAGTACAGTAAGCATAGCGAGGGCAGGGCAGGAAATAGGCATGGCTAGAGGTCATGGAACTAAAGGTCACATTTACGAGGACGCACTATACATGCCAATACAAGCTACACAAAAGACAGCTACACAAGTGTTGTGCTCTTCAGCTGGTTTATTTGTAACATTGAAAAAGAAAGAAAAACGCTGTAATATTGACTTAAATAGCCATTTATGAGCCCCTTTGGTATGTATTTATGTATGTATGTACCGGTATGTATGCATGTATGTATGCACGCATGTATGCATGCATGTATGTACCATATGTATGTATGTATGTATGTATGTATGTATGTATGTATGTATGTATTGTATGTATGTATGTACTGTATGTATGTATGTATGTGTGTATGTGTGCATGCATGTATGTATGTATGTATGTATGTATGTATGTATGTATGTATGTATGTATGTATGTATTTGTATGTCTGTCTGTCTGTCTGTCTGTTTGTATGTCTGTATCATGTATGTATGTATGTATGTATGTATGCATGCATGTATGTATGCATATATGTATGTATGTATGTATGTATGTATGTTTGTATGTATGTATGTTTGTTTGTATGTATGTATGTATGTATGTATGTATGTATGTATGTATGTTTGTCAACATCAAAAACTCGCAAACTGCTGCACTTTTTTGCTTGGTATTTGGTGTATGCGTGCATCCTGGTGTATAGATTTGATTTTATTCAAATGAAGTGTGTATCGCCCAAATTATGCAAATGAGCTTAAAAAATGTGAAAATGGTCAAAAATAATTCACTTGAGAACCGCTGTTTTGATTGCTTTGAAAATTAGTGTGAAATTACCTCAGGTGGACCTAAAACAGTTTGGTGTATATCATGAAGATACAGTATGTTGTATTTTTTATTTTTGCTGAATGTTTTTTGTTAGCTCCCATATAATATGCATATGTATATATGCAAATGGGAGGTATTCGTATAAGGTGGAAAAATGTCGTCTGTATGTATGTATGTATGTATGTATCTATGTCCACATCAAAAACTCCTAAACTGTAGCACCTACTGTCTTAGTATTTGGTGTACAGGTGCACCTAGGGGTGGAGATGTGAATTTGTTCAAATGAACATGTCAGTGCCAAAAATATGCAAATGAGGGGAAAAAAAGGAAAAATCCTGCAAATGGCTAAAACTCAGTAAGCAGTGGTCAGATTTGGTTGAAACTTGGTATGCAGATTTCTTTAGGTATTCTAAAGTATGTGTGCAAAAATTGGGATGAAATTTGCATGTTTGTATTTTTAGGGTATTTTTTCAGTTTTTAGTCAAAAAATCTTGTTCTCTGAAATCGCTCGTCTGATTGCTATGAAACTTCATATTCATGTTCCTCAGAATGACCTCAGTCATGCTTGTGCAAATTGTATTGATATTGTCATATTTGTAATTTTGGGGCAATTTTCCAATTTTGATAAAAAATTTTTTATCCAAAAACTACTGATTTGATAGCCTTGATATTTGGTATACAGGTATCAAAGATTAATCCCAATATAATGTATTGAAGGTATGTTGAAACTGGCAATTTTTTTATTTTGGGGCAATTTTTGCCTTTTTTGGTCAAAAAATTTTTCTCCTAAAACTTGTGATCTGGTAGCTTTGATATCTAGTGTACAGGTTCCTAGGGTTTATGTTAATTGATATATTTAAAATTAGGATGAAATCTGCAATTTTGTATTTTGGGGGGCAATTTTTCTCATTTTTGGTCAAAAAATTTGTTTCTCAAAATTTACCAGTCTGATTGCTTTGATATTTAGTAAACAGGTTCTTAGGGTTTTTGTTAATAAGATTTATTGAAATTAAGTTGAAATCCGGAATTTTGAATTTTTGGGGCAACTTTGCGAAACTGTCAGTTTTACTGGAATATCTTTCATTTTGTATTTTTAAGATTTTTTTTGGTAATTTTATACCTACTGGAACTAAGAGTATATAATGTGGTGATTTAATAAGCATTTGATATGGTAAACTGTATTTGGTGTTGAAATGCAGTAAAAAAATCCTGGCAGATTTTGAAAAAATTCCAAACAAATGCCAATAAAAAATTCAGCCAGAGAAGGTTTGACAAAAAGAAAAGATCGGAGAGTGGGGGAAAAAAGAATGTACAATGGATCAGATAAAAAAGATACCGTTATGTACCTCATCGATCTTCCAGACACTGTCCCTTATCAAATGGTCCACCCCGATGTATTTTTGTGCGCAATTAACCATGCAGTGTATTTTAGTTTAAGATGTCAAGTTAGGTAAGGATTTGAAAGGGATGGTCAAGTTCACCACAGTTTAATTTTATCTCTTGTGTCATCATCCTTGTGTAATTGGTTAAGTTTGTAAGTTGTTCCAGATGTTGATGCACCAGCTGTTCTGGAAGAAAACAATGTTTACTTTTCCCAGTAGAGTTTCTGAGTTGATGATTGTATGTTGTAATTTCTCCATGTATCTGGTGTATAGGCAAAGTGTAAACATTGGTTGCATATTATGTATTTCAGTCTCTGTCAAATATTGTAAATGAAAAATCAAGAACAGCTTACTGTGTACTTGTAAAAGATAACTTATTTGTCAATACATAAACTGCCTTGCAGATTGATTGTCTTAAAGATTATCACAGAAGTAGAAAAGGAAAAGAAACTAATCAAATTGCTGTAACCTGTATAGGCCTATACTTAACTATTTTATCATTACATTCAGCTGTTCGTTATCTCCATGAGCCAAGGCACACTTGGGGTCAATGTCATCACTCTGTGCCAGTCTGTGTATGTCAGTCTGTCTGTATATGTATGTCAATGTTTCGTACAATTGTTGACTTGTTTTGATAACCATATGGGAGCTAACAGTGATGTTGTCACTATTTTGTTTTCCTCATTTTAATTTAAAATTGTTCTTCTCTGAAACCACCAGTCAAATTGCTCTCAAACTTGGGTTGGATATTTGCAAAGATGTTGCCCTTCTAATCTGTTGAAAATATGACAAAATTGGTAAAAATTACAGTTTTGGGGCAAGTTTTGCCATTTTTGGTCAAAAATTGTAAAAAATGTTGTTTTTTCTGTAAAACTGCTAGACAGACAGCTTTTATATTTAAGACAATTTTGTCATTTTCGTTGCAGAAAACCTGTTTTTAGCATACATTTGGTGTACCAATGTGAGGTTATCGTATAAGCTGAAGTTGGTGGCATCTGTATGTGTGTGTGTGTGTGTGTATGTATGTATGTATGTATGTACCGGTATGTATGTACGTACGTATAGTATGTCCGTCAACATCAAAAACTCACAAACCGCTGCACTTTCCAGCTTTGTATTTGGTGTGTTGATGCATCCTGGGCTATAGATGGGATTTTGTTCAAATGAAGTTTGCATTGCCAAAATTATGCAAATGAGCTTACAATTTGTGAAAATGGTCACAAATTAATAACTCAAGAACCAATGTTTTGATTGCTTTGAAAAGTTGTGTCCGAGTACCTTAGGTAAACCTTATTCAATGGAGATATGTTTAATTTTGTATTTTTGCTGAATTTTTAGCTCACATTTGGTGTATAAATACCAAAAAGAGCTGATATGATGAGTCGGTGGCGTCTGTATGTCTGTGGGTATGTATATGCGGATGTATGTCCATCACACACAAAAGGCTCCCATACCGCCAAAGCTACCATCTCAGTATTTGGTGTACAGGTAGATGCAGGGGTTAAGATGTGACGTTGTTCAAATGAACAAGTCAGTGTCAAAAATGTGCAAATGAGGTAAGAAAAAGGGAAATCCTGCAAGTGTGCAGGAGCGGTGCATTGGCATGCCAGTGACTGAAACAGGCTACTCCACTGACCTTGAGTCATTTCCTGTCATTGTTTATGAACTGTTACATATTAACAGACCTGCTGAAACCATAGAAAGTAGAGGGGGGAAGACTGTCTATGCTCAAACTAAGAGGGGCTAGCTGTTTCTGCTATGGATGTTGCTAAAGTTGACCTCCAGTACCCAAAGTTTCAGACCTTATTTACTTTTGTCATTCTTATTTTTCTGGTTTATATATTTCTTGTTGTTTTTCTGGTTGTACTGTGCAGAAATCATTGTCATAACATCAACGTAGAATTTTCCTGCACTGAACAGATAGAAGCAACATTAAATTTTTATTGTTGATCTTTGGTACCCATACTAGTGATGTACCAACATTAAATTTTTATTGTTGATCTTTGGTACCCATACTAGTGATGTACCAATTCTGATCAAATTTGAGCGACACCGTATAATTGCGATATTTTTTGGTGATTTTTCTCATTTTAAGTAAAAATTCTCTGAAACCGCCAGCCCAATTGTTCTCAAATTTTGGGTGGATGTTTACAAGGGTGTTACCCTTATGACAAAATTTGAAAAATTACTCTTTTGGGGCAAGTTTTGTCATTTTTGGTCAAAATATTGTAAAAAATATTTCTTTTTATTAAAGCTGTTGGACAGACAGCTTTGTATTTGGTATACAGATGTCCAGAGATGACAATAGTTAGATATGTGGAAGTTGTCCTGAAAAATGCAAATTTATATTTTTTAGACAATTTTGTCATTTTTGGTCAAGAAAACTTGTTCTGAAAATTACTTGTCTGGTAGCTTTGTAATTTGGTGTAAAAGTCCCGAGGGATGTTATTACATAAATTTTCTGCTCAAGAGTGTTGAGAAACCCCCAAATTTGTATATTTTTGTAATTTTCTCAGTTTGTGACCTTAAATGACCTACACCAACCCGGGATATGTTGAGACAGTTTCGAAGGTTGTAATTTTTGGTCAAGAAAACTTGTTCAAAATTTTGTCATATGTGGTATCAATTTGTAGGAAAATTTGATCCAGAAAACAAAGCTGAGGTGAATTTTTTCATTGCGGACCAATATTTGCAACTTTTCTATGTAAGACACCCAAGAACTGACGAGAAATTTGGATCCAGGATAATTCCAGATGTCGTAATCACCCCCCACAGTGGAAGGCATTCCACTATCTGTAACTTACTTAAGTGCTATTTACATTCGAATGATAGCACATCATAACATTAATTAAAAAATTCCCAAGGCTGTAATACATTTTCTGCCATCTGGCCTTATGTAAACATGGTCAATACCATGGGGTGGAACATTTGATATTCATGAGAGGGTAGGGTCTTGAAGATTGATGACCAGATCTCTTGTACATTTTTTCCCCACTCCCACCTTTTCTTTCTATCAAGCCTTCTCTGGCTAATTTTTTTTGTTGACATTTGCTTATGTATGTAGGATCTGTTTGTCCCATTGCTATAGAAGTTGATATGCATGTTCCTAAAGATGACCTCCAGTACCTAAGTTGGAGACCTTAAATTTGCTTTTGTCATTCGTGTTTTTCTGGTTAAAATATTTCTTGAATGGACCAATTGAAACCGAATGTGAGCACATAGTGTCCTTGACAGTATTTTTAAGACAATTTTGTCATTTTTGGTCAAGAAAACTTGTTCTCAAAAACTACTCGTCTGATAGCTTTATAATTTGGTATAAAAGTCTGCCTTTATAAGGTCCAACCGACTAATGCCATGGCTTTGTAAGGTCCAGTTTACTAATGCCATGGCTTTGAAAGGTCAAATATACTAATGCCATGGCTTCGTAAGGTCAAATATACTGATGCCATGGCTTTGTAAGGCCCACAGGACTAACGCCATTACTTCGAATGGTCCAATGTACAAATGCCATGGCTTTGTAAGGTCCAAGTGACTAATGCCATGGCTTTGTAAGGTCCAAGTGACTAATGCCATGGCTTTGTAAGGTCCAATGGACTAATGCCATGGCTTTGTAAGGTCCAAGTGACTAATGCCATGGCTTTGTAAGGTCCAAAGGACTAATGCCATGACTTTGTAGGGTCCAATGGACAAATGCCATGGCTTTGTAAGGTCCAACAGATCTGACTGAACAAGTCCCATAGACTTATGCCATGGCTTTGTAAGATACAACAGACTAATGTCATGGCTTTGTAAGGTCCAAAGGAATAATGCCATGGCTTTGTAGGGTTCAATGAACTAATGCCATTGCAGGGTCCAACAGACTAATTCCATGGTTTTGTAAGGTCCAACGGCAGTAATCTCCCTGAATAAGGTAACAGGGGTGTGGCATCCTCTTGTAAATTCGGAGCGCCCCCTTGCCAGAAATGAAAAAGATTTATTTTTTCGAAAAATAAAACAATAAAATGTATGGGAAAAAAGTTGACAGTGATTTACAAGCAAAATGCAAGCGTGAGCATTGATCCTGCAGGCTGCAAACATAATTCTCATCGATCTTGCAAATCTTGCGAGTTTGTGATGTCATCCGAGATCATAAGCCCATGTGCAACTCATCGATGGCAGCCATATTTGTATGGCTCAGGCCGTAACGTTAGCCACGGTCCCTCCATGGGGACCATGCATTAGGTAACCGACTTAGCTGAGTAAACATGCCAAGGAGCTCGAGGCTAACCAAGGACAGCAGAGCATGCAGTACACTGAAGTGTTTATAGGAGGTTAGAATTTCACTCGTGTATTCCTTCCCAAAGCAAAATGACCTATTTTTAGGCTCGGCCGGACATGTATCAGGCTAAGAACACATGAGTGTTATGGTTATGTTTACGCGGTCACTTGTGGTGCTTTGCACCACATCTTCACCCTCTTATAAAAAAAATTCCTGCTGAGAACACTGAACGGACTAATGCCATGGCTTTGTATGATCCAACGGACAAATGCCATGACTTCGTAGGGTCTAATGAACTAATGCCATGGCTTTGTAATGTCCAACAGACTAATGCCATGGCTTTGTAATGTCCAACAGACTAATGCCATGGCTTTGTAATGTCCAATGGACTAATGCCATGGCTTTGTTAGGTCAAATGGACTAATGTCATGGCTTTGTTAGGTCCAACAGACTAATGCCATGACTTTGTAATGTCCAACAGACTAATGCCATGGCTTTGTAATGTCCAATGGACTAATGCCATGGCTTTGTTAGGGTCCAATGGACTAATGCCATGGTTTTGTTAGGTCCAATGGACTAATGTCATGGCTTTGTAATGTCCAAGTGACCAATGCCATGGCTTTGTTAGGGTCCAATGGACTAATGTCATGGTTTTGTTAGGTCCAACAGACTAATGCCATGGCTTTGTAAGGTCCGAGTGACTAATGCCATGGCTTTGTAAGGTCCAATGGACTTAATTGTGTATTGCTGCTCATGCAGAACTCTGGGACAAGTCGTCCCTAGTATTAGTGAAAAATATTAGCCCTCGTTTTAGCTCCACTGTTGGCGACACAGAACTTATCAAACAGGTTGATTTTCCATCATCGTCATGCAGTCAACTTTGCCTTCTTCTCTGAAACTGCAAGCCCAATTGCTATGAAATTTGATATGCAGTTCACTTGGGGTGACCTCACTTAGATTTGTTCAAATCATGGTGAAATTCGCATATTTGTATTTTTGGGCTATTCTTGCTTTATGGTAAATATCTTCTTCTCTGAAACTGCATTTCCAATTGCTTTAAAATCTGATATGAACTTTACTTAGGGTGACCGCACTTAGATTTGTTCAAATTGTGGTGAAATTTGCATATTTTGGCAATTTGGCAATTTTTCTCATTTTTGGTCAAAAACTTCACCAAAACCGCTTGTCTGACAACTTTGATATTTGGTATACAGGTTCATAGGGATAAGCAAAATATGATTTATTCAAATTTTGATGGAATCTACAATTTTGTAATTTTGGGGCAATTTTTGCAATTTTTGGTCAAACAATTTGTTTCTCAAAAAGTGCTAGTCTGATAGCTTTGATGTTTGGTATATGGGGTTCCTACAGATGAACTAAATGTCATATATTGAAATTATGATGAAATCTGCAATTTTGTATTTTGGGGCAATTTTTGGTCAAAAAATGTATTTCTCAAAAACTGCTCATGTGATTGCTGTGACATTTGTTTTACATGTTTCTACAGATGAACTAAATATGATGTAATGAAATTATACTGAAACTGCAATTTTGTAAGGCAATTTTTGCCATTTTGGTCAAAATATTTGTTTCTCAAAAACTGCTTGTCTGATAGCTTTGGTTGACAAGTTTTTAGGGATGATCTGAATGTGATATGTTGAAATTATGATGAAATCTTCAATTGTGTATTTTTGCAGCTCTATTAACCATGTTTTTGTCAGGCCACTGAAATGAGCAATCAAAGATTTCCACCTTCTTCATCAACATGTGTGTCAAAAATAGTTATTCTCTACATAACACAGCAGAGCTATATTGGCCATTAGGTCGCTTGTAATATTTAAGAGATATGGTTGCTCTCATTTGAGGATTCCTTTAAAACCCATGTAAAATTTCTTTACATAAATATAAAATATATTTGCCATGTAAATCAGGTTTTCAATTTTTCAATATGTAATTTTAAACTACACATTGATTTTTTTGTCCAGTGTGTAAAGAAAATGACAGCCTATTAGATCGGTATCATTCAGGATTCTTCACATCATCAAAATGGACATGTTGTGAACAAGAAGCTAGACAAGCACCAGGATGTAAAAATGCATTCATTCACAGACACCACAATCATGGACCCCCAAGTCACAATAGGCCAGATGGTAGAATCAGAAGTACTCTTCCACCAATTCCAACTGAACCTGTCAATATTAGAACAACTCACCAACCACCTAAAGATCAACTACCAGTAAGTAATTTTGGAAAATATTTCTTCCACCTGGTTGCATTTTATGAAGTTTCACAATGACAATAGCTTTATAATTGTAAGAAAACTTTAGAGTGACCAAAAACTGTAGCAGTTTTTAAGTTGTGCTCTCTGATGGACGTTTGACAGAATATGAGAGAAAAGATGTGTTATTGTGACAAAGCCAAGTAACATTTCTCTGAAAAATATCAGTTTGTTCCTTTATTCCTAGGACCACAGGATTTGGTACCAAGAACAAATTAGAAATATATCTGTAGCAAGTCACTTCTGCTGATGATTTTTCATAGGATTTTGTGCTATGGATTGTTGATATGGTCAAAATCTGAAACAAAATAATTAGGGGTTATTACACGAAGTTTGGGCAATACCGCGTTGTATTAGAGTGAGGTGTCCGTATTTTGACAAGTGGCGCAGCAACGAGTCAAAATGCGGACGCATCATGAGAATATGACGCAGTATTGCCCTTAAAACTTTGTGTAATAATCCCTTTATCATACATGCATGCTTTGGTTATGACTGTTTTCCTACTGACGTTCCGAAATTAGCGACGAAATCAACTGAAATCGACCTTGCTTTCTACTCTCTGTTCTCACAAAAAAATTGGTTGCTAAGGAGTGATGACAATCGTATCACGTCTTGGTATTATTCCGCTGTTAGGCCATTCCACTTTAAGGGAGGGTTTATGGCACACTTTTAAAGCCAACAATTTAAACATTAAGATGTCGACACAGGTTTTCACAATTTGAAGAAGATTTATTTCGAGCTTAAAATGGTGGTGGATGTAAAACATAGACTGGAGTGTGTTATTAGGCCCGCCAAAATGAGATCAAAATACTCGCGCCACGCCAGCGTTCGATTTCAAACTCGATCGAGTATGAACAGATGATAGAGTTAGAGCGAGCAGCTCTGCGACATCTATGAATGCACAGTGGATTTAATAGCCATACCAGTCAGTTCATCTCCAATCCTCAGACGTGAAATGCCGAATTTACCATCTTAGAAAGGAATTTGTGAGCGGATTAGGGAAAACGTGAAGTGAGTACACTGTATAGTAAGCTGTAGCTGTAACTCGATCATGATTTTGTTGCTATATGAATAAAACATTTCAAAGGTATATACATCGTCTGCTCGCATGTTTTCGTTACTGGCTTGCCTAAATAGAACTAAACTTCTTTGAAGAACCTAAATGAAAGTTTGACTTTCCCTAGTATCTTACATTGTATCCAAAACCTGCACCGGACTCTATCAAGCCCTCGGAATCTCACTGACAGGTACAAATCGGATAAAATGTGCACCTTGTCTGTCGCAAGTATTTTCAGTGTGGTTGGATTTTGTGGCTCCATTTATGGCTGTAAACGATGTAATTCACCATCTAGATACTTAAACTCGTCAACAGGAATCTAGTTGTGTAGCGTTTCTCTCATGATGCACTGTCAAACGTAATCTTCTGCAGCGTAGACAACATGAAAACACTGCAGTGCACCATATGGGACGCGCTGCGAACGATGACAGCTGTCAGCAAAACATACAAATTCGTTTGTATGTTTTTGGTACAACTGTTCTTGTACCTAAGTGCAATGCCCGTGAACTGACTGCAAACAACAAACTTTTGACCATGATCACAATGACATTTCGGAGTGTCACAAGTCTTATTCGCTCAGCTGTTTACATATATATGAACATATCAACGAAGGTCACGCATACCAGTGAAGGTCACGCGTACGTGTTGCTGTAAGTAGTTCGGTTACAGTGAAAATATAATTCGTATATTAACAATTTAAAATACGGGTTCGTAACAGTACCGTCTAAACAATAGGAGAATGGAAAAACAGGCATAGCATGTATGATAATGTTGTATATCTGTATTCTATAGTTCAAGAATAGGGTAGTATAAGAAATCAGTATTAAAGTTTGGCGCTTTGAAACTTTTTGCCATGCATTTGGAAGAAACAGCTTCTTTTCTATAATGAAAATGTAGAGTGTTGGATGGGTAGATGACCATTGCAAATTCATATAGTGTAATATTGCAGTGATCCAATAAACTCTTACAGCCACAACCTCCACCAAGACCACCAGAGAAGGAACTACGTGTTGTGATTGCTTTATATCCGTATACACCCGCCCAGGCTGGGGATTTACAGTTGGAAAAGGGAGAAGAATACAGCATCATAGATGAAAGCAGAGAACATTGGTGGAAAGCCAGAAATCAAAGAGGGTAAGCTTAGGAAGTTGTCATTATTTACGACCTGGGGAGGGGAGGGTCACTCAAAAAATTGAAAACTTCAAGGGGGAGGGGGGTTGCTCAAAATGTTGAGAGGAAGAAGGGGGTTACTCGATTTTTTGTGCAAAATAAATTGAAACACTTCTCAAATTGCATCATTGCACATATCAATTTCTCAAACTTTTTGATGCGAGAGGGAGGGACACCTCTCTCTTGCTCTTGCCCTAGGGGTGTTCTAACAGTTTTACCAGTAAAAAAACAAATTGAAAACACCGTTCAGATTGCACCAGACTGCACCATTGCTCACATCAATTTCTCAAAATTTTCCACACAAGATAGTGGGCACCCCCTCTGACACTCCCCCTTACCCTGTCATGATACCCATCCAAATTAAACAATGTTATATGGTTGGATAGTGGTTATAGCGTGAGCTTTTATATCAGTATTTTGTTGTCACTTTGAATTTCATTTAGTTGGTTTCACCTTTTTCAAGCGCCATGAGATAACCGATGATAATCTAGCAAGGTACATCAGGATTTGAAAGGTCTTTACTATGCTTTTTTTTGTGAATTTTACAAATACACGTATTGGTATTTAACTCTTCTAAGGGGGGGTCAATCAAACTTTCTGAGTTAGAGAGGGGGGTTTACTCAAATCCATCATGTTTAGCAAGGGGGAGGGTTACTCGCAATTTCAGAGTTTCCGATGAAATTCCTCTGACCCCCAAGCCATAAATAATGATGGCTCCCTTAAGACAAATCCAGTGTGTCATGGAAACAATATCTATATCGTCACCGGTTCAACGTCATACCTTGCTACCCATTGTATCTGCCAAGATGAAACTGCAATTTTCCTCATTTTAGTACTTCTGTGATCAAATTGATTTCATGCCTAACACAAACAAATTACTTCATTACTTTCTCATATCAGAGAGATATTTCGATAGAGATTATATTGGAAATTTTTGAGTCAGGGTACCACCTTGTGGAGTAGTAACTCTGTTTTGATACAACTTTTGCAGGCTGTTGTTAAGTTGAAGGCCATTCTTTGCCAATTATTAGGTTTCCTTTGGCCATTTGTTGTGTCTCAGAACATATTCACAGTTACTCTCCAACCATCCACTCTTTATCTGGAAACATTTCAATCTGTCATAAATTTGACCTTCACTTTTGTCCAACCTAATTTTGCATAAATAATTTGTCGTGTCACAGTCAATTACTGGAAACAAGGTCTTGTGATACCGCTTCTCTTGACTTAGCCAATCATGAACTTCATTGCATTCTAATTTAGCTCTACCCTACCACATCTTATAAAATTATGGTCTTTGTCTCTGCCTATCAGCATTCAGATCCACATCTGAATTCAGAAAGGTTCTGTTAAAATTACCAACAATATGAAAGATAAGGGTTCATTATTGAATTCATGTATTTTGAATCGTGGGAAAAAGCGCCAATCTTGGCACTTTCTTCATGTGATATGACTAGGACCATCTTCTGATAGGTATGGCATTATTCACTGACTCAAGTTCACGCCAGGTTGTGCGTATTTGCATGACATAAACAATAATTATGCAATTACTATGTAATCATAATCATGGCTACAATCATGACCTCTGTCAATCAACTTATTAGTCCCCAGAGGACTAATGGTTTGGGCTCAGTCCATCCATTTTTCCACACAGATATCTCAGACATGCCTGAGCCAACTCCTTTCAAACTTGGTACAAGGATAATACACTATGGGATACATATGCATGTCCATTGCTTTGGGTGTGGCATGCATAATTAGTGCTAATTTGCATAATTAGTGATATTTGGAAAAAAGCTCTGTTTCTTAAGACTCTGCCCCGGATTTTATGATCCTTTGTACACATAGTGGTCTTACAGAGCTCTAATAGCACACAATGACATTTGTCAGTATTGTATCAATTAATTACCAATTTGCATATTTTTATGAATTTTCATAATTCCGGTAACATTTATATAATTACTAACTCAAATTTGATGAAAATTCTTACACATGTTTATAATAGTGAACATAGACATTTAGCAGTATTTTGTAAATTAATTGTTAATTTGCATATTTAATGAACTTTCCTAATTTATTGTGCTATATCCAGAAATACTGCACCAAATTTGATTAAGTTTGATGTTGATCTCAAAGTGTTGTTATAGTCTTGAAAGACATTTAGTTGTATCATGTCAATTAATTGCATATTTGCATGTTTAATGAATTTTCGTAATTAGGCTGATATATCAAGAAATACTTCATCAGATTTGTTGTAACTTGGTATACAGTAGATGCTGAGCTCATGTTGCTTTAACTGTGTATAAAGATGTTTAGCAGTATCATGTTGATTAATTTCTAATTTGCATATTTAATGAACTTTCCTGATTAGTATGATATGTCAAGAAATACTACATCAAATTTGATGAAACGTTGTATAGATGTTGATTTTCCAGTAGTGTAAAAGCGTATACTGACATCCGGTTGATAAATTATTGACTCATTTAACTACCTTTTGTGATTAGTGTGGCAGCCTACCGGTAGATTGGCTAAACAGGGAAACAATGTTAAGAGATCTATATCCTGAATGACTGCACTAGATTTGATGACACTTGCTGCAGATGTTGATCATACAAAGATTTACTAGTCAAGAAAGGGATTTAGCAGTATTAATAGCTAATTGTAGGAAGTCTCTTCTGTACTGAACACGGGGGCAGTTTTGGTTCACATCTGGCATTCTTTTTTATGCCAAGAGCCATTACTCAGACATGCCTTGACAAGTTGATATACCTAATTCTGTCCAACTTGGTAAAAGACATGGCTACATGTTTGCAATCCAATTCAATATGGGCACCAATCACAGACAGGGCTTTGGTATCCTCATTTCTTTTTTCATGTGCTTCATATCTACTTCAATTTTAGTCACTTCCACCGACAAATTCCCAATTACAAGGGCGGACTATATCATTGTCAATGACTTGTTTATTTTTCTTTTGCCAAAGTAATTGGTAAAGTTACAATTCTGACATTGATAGTATTTGATTGCAGGCACTAGAATAATTATTATAACACTTGCCAAAGATAACATGAAATATTAAATATTATTTCTATATACTGACAGCATCTCCATTACATTATATTACACTGTCTTCCTATATTTTCCTGCATTCATTGCCACAAATAAACTATATTATTATACAACTCTTGACATAACCTATGCATGCTATGGGGTTCTAGAATTCATTAACTTTTCATATCTCTACAGTGCAGTTCCATTGGTGACGCATTAGGTGTTTTTGACCTCTGACCTGTCAATGTATTCAATGTAACTAATTTGGTGCATTGTAGAAGTTGTAGTGATCCTTTGGTTTCCTGACAGATATTCATTTCCATATGTTAAATTAATACAATCAACAGCAAATTGTGTCTGAATAAATTTATTTCAAAACTGAAACAATGAAAAACAAGTTGAATATTTAGTGACACCTGTACACAGAAAGTATTAGATGGTACCATTGATTACAGTTCTGGGCGTGAATTTTTTGACAATTTTATTTCAGTCATCATGATTCATGTCATGCAATATGTCTTAAACCCCTAAATTAACTGTAAATAATGTGAAATGGGTGTTCAATGGAGAAAGGTGTATACACAAAATACTGGTGTGTCCCTGTATAGACTTGACCCCGTATCTGATATACTGTGGCTTATCCAACGTGTCACTCACTGAGCCCAAGTTCATACAGAACTGCATTTTGTGAAGAATCCTGTAGTTACAATTCATCTTTGCATTCAGTAAAACACTTATTGCCATACTGTTATACCACATGAAAAAGCTCATTGTTAAATATCGGTAAGTGAATAAATTTAGCACTGCGAGTTAGTCTAGTATCTCATCGGCATACCAGTATTGTGTACACCAAGCAAGACTACAATACTCTATCAACAGTTTAAATGTTTGCTATATCATATCAGCTGACCTTATCTATAAATGGTCTTTTTGTGTATCACTTCCCTCAGTTAGATAACATTTTCATGGTACAAATGATGGTGTTGTTGTGAAAACTGTGACATTAAGGCTATTTTAACTGCAAAATTATAATATTCGGCAATTTTCAATGACCATTCCCTTATGTGTCAACTATTTCAGATCATTATGGAAAAGTCTGCAAAATCTTTGCATGAAGATCTTGCCAAATAATATTTATGTTCATTTGCAAAATAATTAGTATTTGACAATTTTAAGATTTTTATACTGAATCATTACACAATTGTATTATAAAGTTCTGATATAATGCTGCTACAATTTTCGCTGTGCCATCTTCACATGGACTATGATGCCTTTACAGTGAAGGCATAACATCACATACATATTTGTCGTCTTATGAATTGAGGCAAAAGGTAAACACACAAACAGAAATCAATGATCAAAAAATCTTGCAATAATGCTCATGTACGGTACAATATGCCAGTAGCTCTCATGAACCATTCTTGAATAGGTTGATTGGATGTGACTTTGTGTGCAATTCAGTGATTCAGGGTGGACTATCAAAGTTTGCAGTTCAGCAGAAGATACAGAAACACCATATGTAGATTCCAGAGTGTTTGAAAACAACTAGAACTGAATTCTTTTACATGTTTGCTCTAATCTTCTTGAGAATTTTTCAGTAAGCATGTATAAAGCTTTGTACTTATGACTTGCATCAAACACACATCTGAAGCATGCAGTTGACTCCTCATCACAGATCAGACACTATGTGAATATGAATTAAACATGAGGAATAAATGAACAACTTTACAATGACAAACATAACATTTCAAATAGTGTACCCATGAGACATTTATACAAATGTTCTGAGTTTTTTACCAGTACTTCAATAAAGTATCATGTAAAAAGGATACATTGATTCCATGACAAAATAATTCTCAGAGTGTGATAGGTGACAGCCGAACCATCATAAATCAATGCCATTTGCACAGTCTAAAAATCATTGTAAGATATCAAGAATGGTTGACTATATTCAACTTTGTGGGTGACAGAAAGTAAAACTGAGGTTTTAAGCATGAAGATTCACACTTCTAGGCTAGCTGCATCTTTGAACATGTTATGTAAGTGTTCATGAAAATTTTCAAATTTTGTGACCATTATTGTGTGGATAATTATGACATGATGAATTTTATTATGTAATTGTAATTAATGACGCATTTTTTTTCTGTAACAACAGACAAGAAGGCTTCATTCCGAGCAATTTTGTAAAGGAGAAGACAGAATTTACCAATAGTCTAGAGAAATATGAGTGAGTTTGGTTATTTTATAATTTAAGCTTCATTGTCAGAGACTCAGAGTTGTAGAGATAGATTGTTGACTGTCATCTGTCATCAACTTATGCTCTACTTTTCAGAAAACATGATTCAGAAATTTAACACCTTTTATAAGTTTCTTTGAACCGAAAAGAAATTTTACCAACTGTAACATCCCAGTATACTCTCTTAGCCTTTCCATATTTAAGCTAAGGTACAGTAGGTGCTTATACATGGATGTACAGCATTTTCAGAGATCCTCTTTAAGTAGTGGAGGGGCTTATACCGGTACATGAGTAGGTGGTTATACTACCCGTATGAGTATAGTATGATGAGAATATTTGCATACGTAAACTTTTCAGGTGTATTTCCCGTTTTGGTCAAACATAATTTTTTTGCATTTGTTTTGTATCTTTCTAGGAATGCCAGTGTTAAGCGTTAACAAAATAAGATTAAAATTGCATATTTACAGTTTTCAAAATGTTTTGCTGAAATTTTCAAAAACTTTTTTCTCTGAAATTGTCTGCCCAATAGCAATCACATTTGGTTTGTAAGTTCCCAGGGATGACCTCAATCAGCTTTGTTCAAATGATGATGAACTGCACATGTAAATTTGTGGGCCTAGTTTTCTCATTTTTGGTCAAAATGTTGTTTCCTTTGATACCATTAGTCTTACAGCTATGAAATCAACATGTAGCCTGTTAGATATACCCTCATTAATATTCAAAGTAACTACCTTAGTATTTTGCATTAGAAAATAGAAATTTATGGATTTCTGCTGTGTGAAGTCCATGTTCAAACCTGACCTGTAGTCTGCCTGTACTATTATTTCACATAACAGATTGCATATCTAGATATAACGGAATGCGTATCTGTAGATATTTGAGTGTTAGCCATGTCAGTGGTCAGTGATTCCAATTTTTAGCAACAACTGACAGCTGAGCTGAGCCACAAGTCATCTACTTCCTATACCTGAATTGATTATGAGTATGTGCAATACTGTACGAGGATATGGGCTGACATTTATATTTGTACAGATTTTTGCTCTATCACTATCCAGCCTTTGTTCCCCCTGACAATGTGAATAGAAGGAGAAAATGAAATTCTTTCACAACAGTTTCTGTAAGCACTGTCATCAGGAACTCATCAGGAGATGTTTGATGTCAATAAATAAGTTGATATAGATTTGGTTATCTGTAGACTCTGAAAGTAATTGGCCAATACACACATGTACTTGTCATCTTTTAATGTATACACACACACACACACACACACACACACACACACACACACACACACACACACATGCAGTATCTTTTTGCATTACAATGCTATAAATCTACTATCCCAAACTATACCAGAACTGTACAGTTGAGTGAACTTTCTGAACATTCAAATACTTTAGCCTGAATATTTGTAACTGTTTTGTAGCTGGTATTCAAGTACAGTGTCTCGAACACAGGCAGAAGAGGACTTGAACAATGAAGACAAAGAAGGCTGTTTCATTGTGAGAAACTCAAGCACACAAGGGATGTATACACTGTCAGTGTTCAGTAAAGATGGGTAGGTTTTAAGATTTCTTGCTTTAATACCTCCAAATAGAATAAGTGCAAAATACTTTCTTCGATGCTTTGTCAAGTATAGCTGCTGGTTGTGTGGATGCAACAAATTCAAAGTTACTTTGAAGTCCTGATCCTGCAGCAGATTAGTAGTTAGCAAACTTCCAATGATCAGTGAATCTCAGTGTCTTATTTTAATGATTTTCTTGGAAGAACATGTAGAAAGCAAGGCGTTCCAATGCTAGGATGAGTAAACAGAAAGCACAGAGGGAAAACAGTGTTATGACTGCCTTTTGTAATGTGAGTTGTTGTGTAATAGGATGCATCTGTTGTTTTTTCATACCAAGTTTCATATTAAAAAGTACGGTAAATAATGTATGAAAATTGTCGTTTACATGGCTGTTTTACTTCAGCTCCTTATGTTTATAGATACCACCCTACATAACATTATAGATACCATCTTACAGGATATTATAGATACCACCCTGCATAATATTATAGATACCATCCTACATGATATTATAGATACCACCCTTCATGATATTATCGATACCACCATACATGATATTATAGATACCTCCCTGCATAACATTATAGATACCACCCTGCATAATATTATAGATACCTCCCTACATAACATTATAGATACCACCCTGCATAATATTATAGATACCACCCTACATGATATTATAGATACCACCCTGCATAATATTATAGATACCACCCTGCATAATATTATAGATACCACCCTACATGATATTATAGATACCACCCTGCATAATATTATAGATACCACCCTACATGATATTATAGATACCACCCTGCATAACATTATAGATACCACCCTACATGATATTATAGATACCACCCTGCATAATATTATAGATACCACCCTGCATAATATTATAGATACCACCCTACATAATATTATAGATACCACCCTGCATAACATTATAGATACCACCCTACATGATATTATAGATACCACCCTACTAACACTGTAGCTACCCTCCTACGTAATATTATTGGTACATGTACTACCCTGTTTGCAGTGTTGCGGCCAGGAATTTTAGATCAGGGGACACTGTGTCCCAATACCATTTATTTTTGGGGACATTTTTTACATTTTGGGGACAACAAGCAATTGTCAATCAAATTTTGCATTATTTCGTAACACATTACTTTCACTGAACAAAGTTCAAGCTACCGGGACCGCGTCGCTATGCTTGAATTTCAGGCAATTGAAGCAGTATACCATACCTGCCACAAATTAGAGCTCAGACGGACTACAGTCAAGCAAATTATGATATCAACTGCAGTGTTTTAATTACTTTTAATCATATACCATGCTCCAAAAGTACGTTGTGTAAGCCTCAAAATAATGATGTAAAACAAAGATCATCGTCAGTAACAGATATTACTTTTAGACTACACCCATCACAGTCGACTCACGAGTGCGCCCGAGGTGACCCGCAGTACGCAAGAGTGCGGGACAACTGGTTCCGTTTTGGGGACATTGTCGCAAGGGCGCGTCCTTGCGGCAACACTGTGCATGATATTATGGATACCAGCCTGCATAATATTATAGATACCACTCTACATGATATTATAGATACCACCATACATAACATTATAGATACCAGCCTGCATAATATTATAGATACCTCCCTGCATAATATTATAGATACCACCCTACATAATATTATAGATACCACCCTGCATAATATTATACATACCACCCTACATGATATTATAGATACCAGCCAACAGTGTATTATACCTGGTAGATACCTACAGAATATTATAGATATCTCCCTACAGAATATTATAGATACCTCCCTACAGTATATTATAGATAACCAGCCTACAATATATTATAACTGGTGTATTTCATGCAGATATGACATCACATTTAAATGCAGACATGTAACATAACCTCACATGAATCTGTGCAGTTTTGTTGCTGTTGTTGTTTGCAAGCAAATACATGGACAAGTATGTCATGAGTACAGTAAGAGACCATTGTAACTGGTATCACCTCTCCATGTTGACTAAACCACAGTCCCTCAATGGAAGCACTGTTATTTGTCTTCTTATCATGTATGTTTTGATAACTTTTGACAAGTATTGGTGAGTGGCGGGTGACGTCACTTATTATCAGATGTCACAATAAATTGAACAAATGAAATATATGAAATGGTCTTGTCATCATGAAAAATATATGTTGATTTCTGCTGTGTGCAAATTTCTATTACATGTGTATGACTTTGAATTCTTCGGTAGACCTCGTGGTGAAGGCATGACACGGCATTATCACATAAAGAAAAACAGTCAGAATTTGTATTACATGTCAGAGAAACATGCGTACCCAACAATACCTGAACTGATTGAATACCACCAACACAACAGTGGAGGTAATGACAACTCTTTCTATTTTACGCTATACTTCACTGAATATATCTTACATTCAGGGGCATTTATGCTAAAGCTCACAAAAGAATAATTTCCCTTTCGATCTTACAACAGTTTATCAACAGATGCATTTTTAGCTCACATGTTAACACACGTGAGCTTATGTCATAGCGATGTCTGTCTGTCTGTCTGTCCATGTCTGTCTGTCTGTCCGTGTGTCAGTCTGTCTGTCTATTTATTTACATGATAACTCAAAAACGCCTGAACAGGTTCATGCAAATTCGGTAGACAGGTACCATATGCTAATTGCAAGAACTTATTTGATTTTGGATAGTGTGGCTTGCATATTAATGAAGTTATGACATATCATTTTTTTTCATATAATAGTTTCGGTATGGAGATAGTAATGACAGTGTTGACATATATCAAGAAATACTGCACAAAATTTCATGAAACTTTTCACAGATGACAATCTCAAAACATTATGATGATAATGTGAGTGTTATGTCAATTATCTGCTCATTTGCATATTTAATGAATTTTTAGCTCACATTTGGTTGTACCAATGTGAGTTTATCGTATAAGCTGAAGTCGATGGCGTCTGTATGTATGTGT